>NW_009722092.1:313-1330 GCF_000703405.1 Apaloderma vittatum | reverse complement strand
AAACCTGCCCTTAACCCCCCCCGGGGAGGGGCCAGCCACAACATCTCTGGGCAATTTATTCCAAAGTCTTGCCGCCCTCGTACTGAAGAATGTCTTCCTAAAATACAATCTAAATCTATTCTCCTTCAAATTAAACCCATTTTTCCTTGTATTACAGTGGACACTCTTGTAAAAAGTCCCTGCCCAGCCTTCCTGTAGGTTCCCTTCAGGTATTGGAAGGCAGCTATTAGGTCCCCAAGAAGTCTTTTCTTTTCAAGATTGAACAATCCCAGCTCCTGCAGCCTGTCCTCGTAGCAGAGGTGATCCAGCCCTTGGATCATCTTTGTGGCCCTCCTTTGAACATGCTCCAACAGATCTGTGTCGCTCTTATGGTGGGGACACCAGAACTGGACGCAGTGGGATCTTACAAGAGCAGAGTTAAGGGGGAGAATCACCTCTCTTGACCTGCTGACCACACTTCTCTTGATACATCCCAGGATGCGGTTTGCCTTCTGGGCTGCATGAGCGCACTGCCGGCTCATGTTGAGCTTCTTGTCTATCAACACCCCCAAATCCTTCTCTTCAGGGATACTCTCAACCCACTCTGTGCCCAGTTTGTATTTGTGCCTAGGACTGGCCCAAGCCAGGTGAAGGATCTTGCATTTTGACTTGTTGAAGCTCATGCAGTTTGCACTGTCCCATTTCTCAAGCCTATCAAGGTCCCTCTGGATGGCATCTCTTCCCTCAAGTGAGTCCACTGCACCATAGCTTGGCGTCATCGGCAAACTTACTGAGGGTGCACTCAGTGCTGTTGTCCATGTCACTGACAAAGATGTTGAACAGCACTGGACCCAAAACAGATCCCTGAGGAACACCGCTTGTCACTGGTCTCCATGTGGACATTGAGCCATGGACCGCAACTCTTTGAGTGTGACCATCCATCGAGTTCTTTATCCACGAAGTGGTCCATCTGTCAAATCCATGTCTCTCCATTTTAGAGACAAGGATGTCATGTGGGACAGTGTCAAATGCCTTGCT
>NW_009722092.1:0-279 GCF_000703405.1 Apaloderma vittatum | reverse complement strand
GCCAACCAGCGCTGTAGCTTTGTCGTAGAAGGCCACTAAATTAGTCAGGCATGACTTACCGCTAGTGAAGCCGTGTTGGTTGTCACCAACAACTTGATTATTTTTCATGTGGCTTAGTACAGCTTCCAGGAGAATCTGTTCTATGATTTTACCTGGCACAGAGGTAAGGCTGACTGCTCTGTAGTTTCCCGGGTTGTTTTGGTTCCTTTTTTAAAGATTATATTAAATTATATTATATTAAAGGTTATATTTGCCCTTTTCCAATCTGTGGGAACCTCA
>NW_009722091.1:4463-45056 GCF_000703405.1 Apaloderma vittatum | reverse complement strand
TCTTTGCTGTTTCAGTTCTGTGAAGGCCAGAGGCCTCGTGGGCAGGAAACAGCGGTGCCAAGGGCAGGCCAAGGAACAGGGCCAGCATGGCTGCACTGGACGGGTGGGGACAGTGATAGCTTGCTTGTGGAGGGGAAGTAAAGGCTCAAGGGCCTGCTTAAAATCTTGTCATACACACCTGTGGGCATGGCAGTACAAGCAAAATTTTGGAGGCTTCTGATCTGCCGTTGCTTTCTTTATCTAAAAGTGTAGACTTTTTTTCCGGCATAGGAGGACAGAGGTGGGATAGCTGGAGGAATTTCCATTTCTGGTTGTCTTTCCTTTCCTGCCCTTGTCGAACAAGCGTTTTGCAAACAGCACAACCTGCCTTTGCCACTCCAGTTTGTAATTCAGCTTACTAATGTCACTTAAAGATAGTATTACTAAACAGAATTTGTTTAAAGTATTACTTTAATACTCTGTAGCAACAGAAAACTAGTTCTTGATTTGAATCTGTGGTCTTTGCCATATAATTTGCTGGATCCCAGCTGCTTTGTAGTTTAGCTCACAAGAGCCTTGGTCTGTAAATGTGACTCCCCATTGTTATCCTTTGGGTGCTGGAACTTTTAAAAATTCAATTCACATATTCTGAAAAGTTCCATTCAGCAACTGAAATTTTATCTTCTATTTGCCAGAGGTCAAGAAGACAGGAGATGAGAGTTCTCCTAACAAAGTACTAGAATGATGAGTGTAGCATATGGACTCAGTTTGCCCAGTCTGGTAATGATTTAGTGTATGATTTAGATTTTTTTTTTAAATTCGTGTTTTTTCTTCAGTAGTCTAATCAAAGCGAGATCTATGATTCTAAGTAGCTCTTCTTTAGTATCATTATATTCTTTGTCATCCTGTCCTCACTATTCTGTATTGGGAAGTGTCCTGGTTTGAGCTAAACAGAACCAATTCTGTTTAGTGATTTTACTTTTCAGCTAAGTCTCCTTTGAGAGATGGCACATTCTGAAGTTAGTAGCGTGTTTTTGCAGACAGTGTCTGTTAATATAAGTGGTAATGCCTGATATTTACAGGGATTGGTTTGGTATGCAAAAAGGCTCGTTTATACTTTTTCCTATAGTGACCAATGTCACTGCTGGATCTTGTGTGCCACACTGAGAGTGCTGGGAAGTAAAACGGGGTCACAAGGAAGTAAAGGGTTGCCCCTCTGGTGAGTAACAGACAGGACAGGTGACCAACAGGAGTATTCAATTCCATATACATCATATTCAGTATAAAACTGAGGGATTGGGGGGTTAAGCCCTCTTCTTCAATGGCTGGCATCGAAGGAGGACTCTGTCCCTTCTTCTGCCTTTGATCCTGATCCTGAGTTCCCGAATCCAGCTCCCCTTTGCCACTAAGCCTGGGCCTTCTCTCATGCTGCCAACTCTGCAGCAGTAGTGGTGATTGCTGTCGGGTGGGAGGTTGGGTTTGATACTGGATTTGTGTATATAATTTATTATTTTTAAAAAATTATTATTGTTAAAGTTATTCAATTTTCTTTTCCAGTCCGTAAGTTTCTCTGCCTCACTCCATTTCCCTTGCCATTTTGGGGAGGGATAGTGGTTAGAGAGCATTTGTCAGCATTCTGTGGCTGGCCCAGCCCTAACTCTCAACAGACAGTCTCAAAATTATGGATACTTTTCCCAAATACTCTTCCAGTTAAATCTGAACACGTTTTAAAGCTGGATCCAGGGAGAAAAGTTGTGAATATTGGCTGACCTTTGAATTTAGTTTTTTTATTAATCTATTTTCCCCTATAATTCTTCCTCTTATGATATTTTTGAGAATTAAGTCAAAATATTGCTGAAGAAGCAAGGGTGAAGGCAAAAAATACTGTCAAAAGAAATTCTTGAGACTGAAGGGGAAAATCAAAAAGAATTCAGCTGGGACAGTTTTTGTCAAAGGGTTATGATCAGGGAACTCTGGTGCTCTAGAAATACCATTGTAAGAAAAATTTGTTCAACGAGGCTGAAGATATAAATCAATTTTGTGATTTTTTTTTTTTTTTTTTTTTTTTTTTTACGGACAGGCTTATCTGCTGCCAATGTGTTACATCTTAGAAATCTATTCATTATGAGCAATACCTTTTCCTCAATGAGATACAGAATTAGAAATAAAACTAATAAAGACTACTGCATTTATGTGTATGTTTTCAGTTAATTGTTAATCAAATGTATCCTTTCATTTCTACCACATCAAAGCAATTTTTTTCTCCGTCAGGAAAATCTAACATAATGGATGCTGCTAGTTTTGTGATGTGTGGAAAAATAGCTGATTTGCGAGTTAAAAGCATTCGAGAACTCATTCATGGAGCACATGTTGGAAAACCAGTTTCTTCCACAGCTAGTGTTAAGCTAGTATATTGTGAAGAAGATGGGGAAGAAAAAACATTTTCAAGAGTTATTCGTGGTAGGTGGTAGATTCTGTTGCACGTATTTTCTGCTGTCTAGAGACCAAGAATAGTCAACTTCGAATTTCAGATGCCTAGTATTTATTTATGTTTGGGTGGATTAAGCCCTTGAGTATTGCAATGCTTCTTGCAGTTGTTCAGTAGTTTTTCTAGCCAAGTGTTAGGATTGAAAAACATACTGTGTCAAAGTTAAAAAATTAAACAGGTGATTAATGTATGTTCTTTGCTCTGTATTTTGATCTGTGGATATTCACTTGGAATGTGCAGATGCTGTAGGTTTGAGAAAATGGTGTGCCTTGGTGCAGGCATGAGCACTTAAGCATCTGTCAATACCTTTTGGAAGTACACAACTAAAATATTCATACAGAGAAATCAAATTATTGAAATGACTAAGGGAGTAACCGAAATCGATGTCTTTCTTTCAGGAAATCGCTCAGTTAAATTGTTCCACTAATTTAGTTCTTTTCCTATGAACTTTGTGTTGTAGCCAGTTGGTGATAATTTTTTTCTTTCCTCCTTTTAGGTAATTGTTCTGAATTTCTTTTCAATGATAAAACTGTCAGCCGATCTGCTTACATAGCTGAACTTGAAAAAGTAGGCATACTTGTCAAAGCTAGAAATTGTCTTATTTTTCAGGTGAGCATTTAAGGTAGTTTGCTAAAAAAACCCCACAAACTTCGGAAATTACTTCATGGGAGCACACAGTTATCTATTTGATAACTGTGATCTCAGCCAAGAATTATAAGAGTGCAAAAATTGAAATCACAGAATGTCAGGGGTTTGGAGAGACCTCGAAAGATCATCTAGTCCAGCCCCCCTGCCAGAGCAGGATCACCTACAGTAGGCCACACAGGAACGTGTCCAGGCAGGTTTTGAAAGTCTCCAGAGAAGGAGACTCCACAACCTCCCTGGGCAGCCTGTTCCAGTGCTCTGTCACCCTCACAGTGAAAACGTTTTTCCTCATGTTTTTGTGGAACTTCCTACGCTCCAGCTTAGGAGTTTAGGAAATAATGGGGTTTGTGTGTATGTGACTCCACTAGAGCTAATCTGGAAGAAATTAGATGCTCATGTTAATCAGAGTATATAAGAAAAGTAAAAGAAACATTTATAAATGTTTAATGTATTAAATTTTAGAAGTGTTAAAAATAGTAAAAGATAATTTCATACTAAAACATTCTTTTAATCAAGATGTATGAAAATTTATAGGATTTTCTGTTAAGATTGAGGGACTGAAAATCCTACTGGGTTATTAGTTCACAAGTATCTGATGATACAAGTCAGAAATGGCATATACTTATGATGAATATATTTCAGAAGATTGTCTGCCTTACAGTTACCGAGGAAAATTCCCAAGGAAGAACTGATCTTTCTTTTATAGGAACCCTGTAAACCTTATAATGGATTCTGTGGTGAGGGCATTTGCCCACTATCCAAATAGAATAAAAATTATAAAACTCACTTCCCACGCTTGATTGAAAATAGTAACTTTTTAAGATCGGTGAAGATTTGAGCATCTAACACATGGACAAAAATTGTTCCCCCATTAACTTTGGGAGTTATGTCATCTTCTAGTGCATTGATTTTGGCTCTTTTGCTTTTGAAATGCTGGGGGAGGTGTTTATTTTTCATTGAAAATGAGCTTCAGTTCCTTTAAAGAGGCTAAGAAGATCTAATATTGTAATTCTGATGCTGCCCACTGATTTGTGCAGGTTGATTTAGTTTGAGGGTGTTTTTTGCAGACCATATCTGACGTTATAAAACTAGTAGTGATGTCATTTAATTAGATGAGGTGGCTAGGTGGTGCAACTTCTGGTACTAAGCGTTTTTGTGGGTTTGAATCTAAAAGTATTTTCATCCAATTCCATTAACCTTAAATATATCCAGAGAGAAACCTGTACTATGTGCTCTTAAAGAAATTCATCAGACAACACAATGATCTACAGCCCTGCATATTTGGGGTTTTTTGGTTTTTGTTTTTTTCAAATTTTTTTTAGGGAACAGTAGAATCAATTGCAATGAAGAAGCCGAAGGAGAGAACCCAACTTTTCGAGCAAATCAGTAGTTCGTGGGAATATGCGGAAGAGTATGAACAAAAAAAGAAAAAAATGCAGCAAGCAGAAGAGGATGCACAGTTTAATTATAACAGGAAAAAAAACGTTGCAGCAGAACGCAGACAAGCAAAAATAGAGAAAGAGGAGGTAACTCAAAGTTATTCCTTTTTTGGCCTGTTGAAGTCTCAGATTTTGGGTCTTTTATGAACTTAAATACAGGTTTTTCTTAAATAAAACCTTATGCGGGTTTTCATCTAGTATTTTTTTCATTATGGTATACTGTGTAATTTAATATAATTGAAAAGTGTAGAGGAATACATATAATAAAATGAAAATAAATGGAAGTAGGTTTGCCAGTATAATTACTTGAAGTGTTGTCTTAATGTTTTGAGTTTTATTAGTGCACATTACTGCAATTACAGCTACTGGTACATCATCTTACATCACTTCAGACTTGAAATTAGACTACTAATGATTAAAAATCCTTTTTATAAACTGTAATTAAAATTTTAATATTGGTAGGCAGAGCATTACCAGATGCTTCTCAAGGACCTGGATGACGAAAGGATACAGCTGCAGCTTTTCCTGCTTTATCACAATGAAAAGAACATTGACTTTGTGAAAAAAAAATTGGATGAGAAGAATATGGAGGCTCGTACCAAGAAATCATCTCTTTCTACAGCAGAAGATGCATTTAGAGCCAAGAAAAAAGTGTTTGGTGTACTAAACAGAGACCAACAGCACATGGAAAAAGAAATAAAGTAGGTTTTCCAGTTGGATTCTGTGATAGTTGAGCTAAAGCACGGGGAATTGCTTGGCAGGCAAGCGTTTCCTGTTGAAGCAGTTGGATGACATCCCAACACTCTTGAAGTCGGTTTTGTAGCGGTTTGCTAAAGTGACATCTTAAGGCATGATTTTTGCCTCCACCACCATGCTTAGCCTATCAGTAATTTCATTATATAAATACTTGTTTACTATTACATTTTTAGAAGGTTATGCTTCACTTTTTAGATTTTTGTTTTCAGAGGATATTAAAAAAAACCCAAATCACCTGTGGGTATGTAGCCTTGCAGCTGACAACTGATGGCAGGTGTAGTTGAGAGGGGAAGATTTTTTTTTTTTTGGTGTGGTTTTGTTGTTTTAGATATGTTTTGTGGTTGTTGGTTGATTGGGTTGTGTTTGGGGTTTGGTTTTGGTGGATATTTTGGGGGGTTTTGGTGTTGGATTTGGGTTTTGGTTGTTTTTTGTTTTTGTTTTGTTTTTTTTTTTAGAACTCTGGAAGCATCACTGATTCAGCAGAGATCCCTCTATATAAAAGCAAAGGAAAACACTTCCTACCAAATCAAGAAAGTAGAAATGTGCAAAAAGTCTCTAAAAGACAAGGAGAAATCCTGTGATAAGGAAAAGCAGAGCATAAAAGACCTAGAGATAGAACTGAATGATACTGAGAAAGCATGGAGAGCGTTTGAGAAGAAAGCTGAAGAGATGTTGCGGAGAGCAGCAGTTATTGAACTGGAAGAAAGTCAGGTAAATTGAGAGGCCAAAAAGTACTGTTCACTAGTGAAGTCCAGAAATCCTCACTGGTGACAGAAACCATTAATTCACCAATAACCTGTAATTTCTAATGATTGCTTTGCTGCTGAGCACAAACAAAAAGAAAATTTTAGCTTTAATTTAGAAACTATTTCATTGGATAACGTGATGCTGCAGCATCTTGGGGAAGTGGGCTTGTCCCCCTTCTGGGAGAGGACAGGGTAGGGGGGAGGTCAGATCTCAGGAGTTTGAAATGTGGAGCACTTCTAGTAAGGGAATTTAAACATTAAAAAATTTGCTATCATGAGATTGGAAATGGTAAGCATCTCTCCTTTGTAGTTTTAGGACTAAAACTACGTGTAATTATCCATGGTTAGATGGTTCTCTCTCTGGTTTGGTGTTTTTTTTCCCCTTGTTTACGGGAATAGAAAGGGTTCATTGCAGTAGAGTAGGATAGAAAACATCCAGTAGGGTCTTTGGGTGAGAGGGTAATTTTTCAAAAGTCGCTTGTCAACTCCAGTGCAGAATTCTGTCATCAATGAGGAATGAACAAGAAGACAGCAAAAATGCAGGCAAGACTTGGTAGTATACGTACCATATAGTGTGGGTCAGAATCTAAAAACTGAGGTAGCTCATTTATGAGCTATTTTAAGTTTGGAAGGAAAGAACAGCATCACCTTACAATAAATTCAAATTTGAAGAACCTGTATTTGCAGATATATGGCCAGAAATGCTTTTAAAACTGCTAGCTGCTTCTCTCCACTGTCTCTTCCTTAAAATAATTTCTGATCTGATGGAGAACCTGCAGCATTGTTCTTTGAGTTTGTGAATCTTCCTGCTCTGAACTTTAGAGGCATTTGGTTATGTAGTCATAATTTTGCAAGGTTGGTTAAAATGTCTGTTTACCCTAAAAAAATAATTATTTAATAACATCGGACTGCTCTAATTATAAATACCAAAACTTGGAATAATTCTGAGCTGTGCAAAAACTTAGTATTAATATTAGTGGTGAAGTACTATAAATTTTAAAAACTTTCCTGAAAAATAAGAGTCATTAGAAGACTAAAATAAGACTGCAGGCAAGAACTATTAAGGGTAAAGTTTAGTTTACTCATAATAAAATGTAACCTCTTATATGGCAATTAGTAGCTAGAAGAGTCTTTTGGAGCATTGGGTGGTTTTAATAACCTTTATAATAAAATGGGCAATTACTAATTGAGGCTGTAGCAACATGAGTCTCCCTGCCTTCAGTGGACTGAATTTCTTTTTTTTTTTGTTATTTGTCCAGTTGGAACGCTATAAAGAACTAAAGGAAATAGCAAGAAAGAAAGTAGCTACGCTAACACAGCAGCTAGAAAAACTTCGTTGGGAGGAGAAAGCGGATCAAGAAAGGCTGAAACTTAATCGGAGGAAAAAAAAGGAAGTTGAGGTATTTGTGTCACTATTTCTCCTTCAGACATAGATGCCTATATAAATGTTTTCAATGCTTTGAAATAAATCCTCAGCAGAGGAAATACCTTACAAGTGTTAGTTCAGTTTTCATACTGTAACAGGTTGAGCAAGTTGGCTTCTAAATTTGTTCAGAGAATGGCTGTGTGGGCCCACACTTGAGGATTGTGTTTTGAAAGCTTTGGCTCTAGTATTTTACAGTTACTCAGAACATATGCTTAACTGTAACCACTTCCTAGTTTTGTAAGTCTAATTTTTCTTTCTGAGATGTCCTACCACTGTTGTATATCTGTAGGACACACCCTTTAGAACTTTATTTTGATCACGGCTACCTTTTTGGAGAGGTGTTCTTAAGGTCAGTTGTGTGTACAGATGTATTGTAGTTGGAAAACATCAGAGGCAGGGTGTTTGGTGTGAATACAGATCGTTGCTGTCATCTTATTTCTGATTTATTTCATCATTGGAGCTTCAGACATGTAACAATGGTTACCTACATTGTTCTCTATGACTTGGTCACTATCCCTGTTGTTCTCTTTTAGAAAAATTATTACCCCACTCATTCAATTTCGCATGATTCGTCTAATAGAAGTACAAAGGACAGAAGCTCAGCTGATGATCTGTCTTTTGCTGGAAACCTTGCCTTATTAGATGTTTTGCCTTTGTCTTATTTTTTAAACTATGCTAACCTTGCAGTTTTGTCATGTAAGAGACAGAAATTAGAGAGGCACCATGCATTTCTTCAGCATTGGAGTCAAGGTTTGGAGAAGTCTCCTTATGTTCAGAAAACTTGAAAATCCATCAGATGAGACTTTATCAGTTTTAGAATTGCAAACACCTCATTCTTGTACATATAAACTTGCATGTATGGCAAGTCTATATTTTACCATATATCTGTGAGTATATAACGTCATCCTTGCCATGTTTTCTAAGTTAATACTTGTACATCCATTTGCTCTTGATACAATACTATTTTCTTTTTATTTTGAAGTACTAGTTACAGGAAAACCTAGTTTCTAGAAGTGAAATAAACTGTTGCTTGTGCTTCTGAAACTTTGCAAGTCCCATTGTACTGCTGAGAAGAAAATAAGGGTTACTTTACGGCTCCAAAAATGCACGTCTGGCCGTTCAGGATTGCCATTACTTGACATTTGGTGGTCACTCCTCACAACATGGCAGGTGTGGGACCATGTCCAGTGTGCTCTGTCTGGTTCTGGGGTCCCCGGTGCAAGAAAGATAATGGCGTCCTGAAGGGAGTCCAGCAGAGAGCTACTGGGCTGGACGGGGCTCGAGCATCTGCCTTGGGAGGAGAGGCTGAGAGAACTGGATCCATTCAGCCTGGAGATGGAGAGATGAAGGGGAGACCTTACTGCGGTGTGCAGTTACCTCACGAGTGGGTATGGGTGAGGCAGAGCCACGCTCTTTTTAGAGGTGCACAGTGGTAGGATAGGAGTCAACAGGCACCACTTGGAATGTAGGGAATCTGAATAGCAATCAGGTAAACTATTTCATCTCAAAGGTAGTCAAACACTAAGGCAGGTCCACAAAGAGATTGTAGATTCTCCATCCCTGGAAATATTCAAAAGGTCACAAGGATTTCAGAGGTTAAACTAAGGCTTAATAAAATGTGTAGGTAACAATTATTTTTTTTCCTCTCATTTGCTTTAGTTAAAACTGTTAATTGTTTTTTAATACGGTGCATTTGTGTCAAGTCCAAACATCTGTTTCAACTCCGTATGTCATTAGGACAAAGCTTTTATTAATCTTAGGCTGAGAAAAGCATCTTTTTGTGTTAATACCTATAATTTACTAACACTGTGTTTGAAGTTGTTTTGCCTAATAGTGTCATGACTTTTTTGGTGTTAAAGTGGCTTTCTCTGAACATTAAAAAATTGTATTAATAGCCTTGATAAAATTTCCCTTTTATTCAGGGTGCAGCTTGGCATCTCCTATTGAAAAAGAGATGCTACTACTTCAGCAAGAAATACCAGCACGGGAAGGAAAAGAACTATCTCAGTACTTGCTCTCAAATAAGAGCTATAGATTTTTCTATAAAACTCATTTTCCTCTGTTTTGTTTTCAACACATTCTATTTGTGATTGCATAGGACAACATAAAACAGACTGTAGAACAGATGGAAGAGCATAAAAAACGAATAGAGAAGTTGGAAGAATATGCCAAGACATGCACGTATGTTAAAATCACTGGATTTCTTGTCTATTATATATTTTCAAATTAACATAGCAAATTTCTAATTCTTTCTAATTCTTTTTTTATTCTTTAAAATTTTAATAAGAATCAGAGTTCTTACTAATTATAATTAATATTACAGTTAGTTTAGCTGTCAAAATAAAATAGGAAGTATGACTCACCCATGTTTTGTTTGAAACCATTTTGGTAATTAGTTCTAATTTCTTGTAGGTGTGCAAATTCGACCACTATGGATAGGGTATGGGGCTATTACTTAGTGTACAGATTCTGAGCAAGAGAATGGGGCAGTTCTGTAGTTGTGCTGCTGTAGAGAGCATTAATAGTTACGTTGTGTATTAGGAGCACAGCTCAGTTCTTGCTTCCTGGCTCTTGTCTCCTACCTTATTTTTGCTCTTTGTGAAATCAGGTATTAAGCAACTTGAACTGACTTTGACAAAAACCTGTTTTGTGTGGGACGTCGGAGTAGATGATATCCATGATTTTTTTTTTTTTTTTTTTTCCCCCCTAAACTATTTTTTATGTATCTGTAATGTGTGCTTTGGCTTAATGATGTCTGTGTATTCAGCAAAGTTCTGCTATGGACAGGGAGCAGCAGACCCATTGTGGTGGGTGTGATGCAAAATCACCTAAACCTTAGAGACTCTGGTGTGCAAAGCGAGTCATAATTTTGCAAGAAAATTCTCTGCCCTTACTTTTAAAATACCCGACCTTTTCTTGATGAAGGATTAACCAGTGTGATTGTGTGTTACACGGGTGAAATGTCTCACTTGAACTTACTGAAGGGGTTGTCGGGCATTGGAACAGGCTGCCCAGGGAGGTGGTTGAGTCGCCATCCCTGGAGGTGCGCAAGAGGTGAGTAGGTGTTGTGTTGAGGGACGTGGTTTAGTGGTGTTGATAGGGTTAGGACAAAAGTTGGACTCGGTGATCTTGAAGGTCTCTTCCAACCGAACCTGTTCTATGATTCTGTAATGAAACCTTAAGAATAGCTTACACTATAGACTGCAACTTGTATAGGAAATAGTTTCTTATGGTTACTTAAAGACTTTGAATGACTGTTACAGTCTGTGACCATAGAATGACTTTCATTTTATGAACTAAAAGCTTCCATAAATGAAATAGTAAATTGTTTTGATGGTTTTGCTTCACTTCAAAGTGAATCTTTAGCTGAGAAAAAAAAGCAAGAAGAAGCGCTAACTACAGAAATTGAAAGTTCAACACTACAAATAGCTGAAGTGAATGAAGAATTGAACAAAATAGCTGGTGAACTGCAGAATGCCAAAATTGATTACCACGAAGGAAGGCGTCAGCAAATGAGAGCAGAGATCCTGGAAAGTCTCAGAAGACTATATCCTGATTCTGTGGTAATTGAATGGCCTCACTTAAATGCCTTATTGTAGAATTAACTTTTGAGTTCTGTCTTAGTCAGAGTAAGGAGCTAGAATAAATTGGACTCTCTTGAATATTATTTTAAGCTTTATGCTTGAGCATACCTTGAAATAGTGTTACTGAAGGAATAGTAGCATATACTGTCATTATTTTCCAAAGTTTCCAGAAAGAGGAATGAATGTTCAGAAGGTGGTATCTCTGCTTCCTAGTGCTGACCTAAGAACATAAAAAATAAAATGTCTTCAGTTGTTCCTTGCTTCTTGTTCTTTTGAAAAACCTCCTTGGAATGTGGCAAGTGTCTGATCCTGTTGTTTTCTAAAGAGATTAAGAAATTTGTATTTTGAGTATCCTTCAGAATTTTTTCATCCACGTTAACAAGGTGTTCCAAAAAATAAAAAAGGTGATTGGTGCATCTTGTTTTGCTCGCTCTTTGTGTTGTATCCCTGTTTGAAAAGAACTGATACTGATACAGAAGATACTGCGGTACAGAAAGTCTTGGTTACCATTGTTCCTGCAATAGTTTTCCCAACACCAGCATATGAGTCAAGAGAGTTGCTTACAAGCCACTCCTTATGCTTGTTATGCTCTGGTGTACTAATCCCAGATGACTGAACACAATCCAAATTAAAGCTTTAGGATGAAAGGGTGATAGTGGACTGATGAAATGTGCTAAGTAGTACGTAGGAAGTCTTGGTGTTGGTATTCTGGGTTTGATAGGCAAAAAATGGCATGCTGCTTATTGTATGTCGTACATCAATATGTTTCGACACATTTAGTTATTACAGCCATTTTAAAGCTTCTGTTTTTCTGTTAAAACATTCTTGTAATGGTTGGTGAACCTTCCAAGTACTAGGAGAGCCATGCAGCAGTGTGATTCCCACTGTGTGACGTGTGCATTTCCAGGGATTTATCTGATCAGCAGAGTGAATTTTGCAGCTGATTATAGGTTTTACAGTTTAATTTTCAAAATAGCATTCCTACATTGATAGTTTTAATTGGCTAGGTTGCTCTTGTTATAGATTCAGTTGGGCAGTCAATATTTGTTTTCACAGAAATCTGGCATTCCATCTGGACTTAAATGTCTGTGTCTGGAAGTATAGAGATCCTCTATATATAGTTTTGCATGTCTGAAACGTATCTGAGCTGCAGATAGAAGTATCCTCTAGATGACACTAGAGGAAACTGAATAACCCTTTGTGGTGTTGGGTTTTATCCTTGCTTCTGCTTTGTCAAGCAGATAGGGAAATATATCATAGTAGGTCATGATTTTATTATCTCAATTATATCATTCACAAGATAACTGTGGATGACGTATCGCATACCACTCTCACCAGTTGTCTTCCTGCTCTCATTTGTTTAGATTTGATAAGGATAAAACTTTAGATATGCAAGAGGAGACCAGTAGCTGTCTTGCCAATAAGCAGAAAATTTGTTCTTGCATGGATTCCCAAGTTATGATTCCCAAGAATGTGCATTAGTAGCTTTAATCGCTCAGGAAAAGCTCAGCTGTACCTATAATTACAGAAATAGAAAAATTATTTTTAGGGAGTATGTACAGCAAAGAACTAACTACTTTTATCTATGGAGGTGTTGTTTCAATATATGACAAAACAGGACTATTTGGTCTATGCAGTAGAAGAAAAGCAGTTTCATTCTTTTCATGCTGCTAAAGGAAGCAGATACTACTCTGGGGGGATCGAAACTGAAACAGCGCCTCTCGCTACCATTTTTGAGTTAACAGTTCTATTTATTTAAGACCTTATTGTCATTTAAAGATCTTATTTTGTGGTAAATACTTTTTCTCTCTGAAAGATATGTTTAGCTAACTTTGCTGTTGTCAGTGTCATATTTCTAGAAGTGTGTGCCAAAGGTTCTGAGTAAAACATTGAGATAGGTAACTGTAACCTCAGGAAAAAAAATAAATTCAGATTTTGAAGGCATGCTTTGCAATTTGGATGATGACTGCTCCAATTGCTGTTTTTTCTGATGTGCAGCCATTGGAAGAGTGCAGCTGGTAGATATTTAACACATTTTCCTCTTACTACTTCAGTATCTCTTATGTAGAAATATTATTTGATATCTAAAGTAATATATTAATATTTCTCTATATTTTTATCTTCAGTTTGGAAGACTGCTTGACCTGTGTCATCCTATTCATAAAAAATACCAGCTTGCTGTTACCAAGGTATTCAGCAAATACATGACTGCTATTGTTGTTGCCACTGAAAAAACAGCAAGAGATTGCATTCGTTTCCTAAAACAAGAACGAGCTGAGCCTGAAACTTTTCTTGCTTTGGATTACCTTGATGTAAGTATATTTTTCTTTTTCCTGTCATCAGCAAGTTAACAAGCTTTTGAATGTTGATGTTGACTCATTTAAGCTTAACTAAAGTAGGCTTAAGTGTTAAGGCAAAACACTTAAGAGGTGAACTTCATGAGGTTCCTGTCAGCCCATTTCTCCACCTGCTGAGGTCGCTCTGGATAACATCACTACAATGTTCCTTTACCAGTTCATTCTTCAGTCCTTGCCCACAAGCTCTCAGGTGGCTCATTGTCCTTCCCCAGGCAGAGCTCTGTGAATTCCAGAGAGCTATTCTCTCGCTTGCAGGGCAAGTTCACCTCCTCGTCTTCCCAGCCTGTCCTTCCTAAAAAGCTTGTATCCCTCCATTGCGACACTCCGGTTTTGGTAGCTATCCCGCCATGTCTCCATGATCCCAAGATGATTGTAGCTCTGCAACTTCACACGGATCTTGAACTCATCCTGTCTATTACCCGTGCTGCAGGCGTTAGTGTGCCTGCATCTCATGCCCAGTGAAACAGGTTATACAGATTTAAGGACTATAGCATACACAGAATATGAAAACCAGGTATGTTTCTAGTTTTGTACTAACTGAGACTCCCGTTCTGTTAATTTGGATGTCCTGTCCCCAGACCATGCGAATCTGGACCTGCTTTGCTTTTACATCATGGATTTAAACACCACTTGTTTGCTTCACAGGTTAAACCAATCAATGAGCAGTTAAGAGAAGTAAAAGGAGCTAAAATGTTGGTGGACGTTGTACAAACTCCGTTTGCTCCGCTGAAAAAAGTGATTCAGTTTGTGAGTGGGAATGGCTTGGTCTGTGAAACAGTTAGAGAAGCAAAACAAATAGCGTTTGATGGACCAGTGAGGTTAAAAGTAAGAAACTGAATTTTGTTGCATATGTTTGTTACTGCAGTTATGTATTTGATGTCATGTAATTAATTCTGTAAACATCCCACAAGTTATTGCAGATAAACACAAAATGGTACTATGCTGTCTAGTCTATTCCCACATAAATAAAGCCTGAAATATTTCACATGGTTTTATTGTCTTCCATATGACATTATGTTTAAGTGATTTCTGGGGAAAAGGAGGCAAATTAAAGGAAATTTAGTGTCCAGAAATGTTTCTTGGTATGGTCTTATGAATGAAATGGAGGAGGAGGAAGGGGGGGATAATCCTTTTCTTAAAACAGTCTGGTATGAAAATACAAACTTGCTAGCTTTTCTTTGAAGAAGTGCTTTCAAAAAATCTTTAAAATATCCTACAGAATCTCTTAATTGGAGATGTAGATTGTATTGAGGACTGGAAGCCTCTCCGTCTCTTCCTGCCATTCTTCGTTCATATGTCTATTGCTGTCACAGTCTGTAGAGCTCTTTTATGAACTTAGCATTAAGTTTTATTTGAGTTTAATTTTAGTGTGAAATCACGTTTAATTGGAATCCAGTTAAGTCACAAAGACTTTACTAAAATTTACGCTTTTCATTCAGAAATGAGCAGTTTTCCTTCACTCCCTTATCACACTGCTTGATTTGCTCTACTGAGCCAGGCATAACCTTCTAAGTTGCTAGTGTATATGGATACACAAACATATTAATTTCCTAAATACAAGTAAATTAAACTATTTCACTTCCTTTTCTCATCAGTTGTAATAATAATAAAAAATGAGACTAGTGCCGAGAAACAAAAGATTTTTTTAAATTTTTTTTTGTGGCTTCATGTATCTCTTGTTCTCAGGTTTGGAACAACAGAAAAAAAAACAACAAGCCCAACTAAAATGTGATTGTTGCCTGTTTAGCTACTGTCTCTTGGTGCTCTAGTTCATTGAGTATTTTGGCAGTTTTGTGTTCAGATTTATTTGCTTTTAATTTTTTTTTTCCTTTCCAGACAGTGGCTCTTGATGGAACTTTATTTTTGAAATCTGGAGTGATTTCTGGAGGATCAAGTGATTTAAGATTTAAAGCTAGATGTTGGGATGAGAAAGAAATTAATAAAATGAAAGAAAGAAGAGATAGTTTGATTAATAAGTTAAGGGTAGGTCTCTTAAAAATCATTTAACTGCAAAAAGCATAAAGTAGTAGAAGTTGTGTCTAATTTAATTCAGCCATGGGAAGATAATTTTCTAAAAAGGTAATTTTTAAAACTTCTAGAAGATGCAGACAGGACATAGCAGCTGTTTATCATCTTCTAGTTGATAATAATCAACTGTGGGTCCTTGTCCTTAGCTGCTGGGTTGGTTCACATATCACAGCAGCAGAGAACCAGGGCAACACTGTTGATACAAGTTCCTTTAAGGAAAAAGAACTGTTGTTCAAAGTACCTGAATACTTTTAGTGAAAAAGACAATGCATTCTGCCAACTTGAAAATATCTGCCTGGACCAAAACCTGTCAGTGTAAAACAATTTGTCATACCTCTAGTTATTCTGGAAGGAGGATAGAGTAGGAATTTAGGAATTTGCAAGCACAGACTTTCTCTTGAGAAATAAAACTGTTACGACATGACTGTTGAGTATGATCAATGGTATTGGCGTTACTTGAATAGGGTTTATTTCAGTGAGGCCATTTTCACGTGGTACGTAAATCTGAAAAAGGACTGATTTCCAATTAAGCCACCTTTTGTTTAAAAGGCTTTTTCTCCCATTGTGATATTCTTCTAGGACTTAATGAAGATCAAACGTAAGGAGATTGACTTAAAGCAGTTGCATGCTCAGTGCCATGGAATTCAGACACGACTTAAATATTCAGAGAGTGAATTAGAGCTTATTAAAAAGAAACATCTTGCAAATCTCTATGTGGTATAGTACTCAGCCTTTACAATTTTTGTTTAGTAATTGTATTTTTTTACTTAAGCTGCAGTTCATTATGCAGTTTTTTAAAAATTCCGTTTAAGTTTTGCATACAGCAGTTAAGACTGGAGAATTAATAAAATATAAAAAACAAGATTAAAAAGTACTGCACATGAGGGTTTTCCTTATTTAGGTTTTAAATTTGAGTTTCTTGTAAGTTTGGTTTATGACTTAGTAACTTTCAGAGATCTGTAATTCAAAAATGCACTTTAAATGGTAGTTACATAATTTGCTTTTCTACTCAGAAGTGTAATCATTGCATGCAAATTGGAAAAAATAGCGAGTAAGTGGCATTTTGGAAGTAATTAATGTTTTTATTCAGAAGGATACAGTTTATCTGGAACAGAACTGTCTCAAGTTCTGGAAAGTTGACCCATCCTGTTATGAAAATTTATCACCTTTTCCCTTTCTTTCTAGGAAAAATCAAAACTGGAAAGTGAACTGGTAAATACTGAGTCTCAGCATGATATGCTGAATGAAGCAATAGCACAAAGAAAAGAAAAAATAGAAGAACTTCAGAAAAAAATTAATGAGGTAATGCCTTCTGTCATAGTTGTGTCTCTTCCTGATGACTTTTAGAACTTTTAACTTTGTAAACTGCTTTGTTTGCAAGGCTTATAAGTTACTCCAGCAATCTTCCCACATTCTCTACCTTTCTTACCAAGGTGAGTGAACAGTGCGTTTGGATGTTTGCATGTATGTATCATGGCTTTGCAAATCAATTTTCTTAAAATCAGAATTATCTATGTGCCAAGCACAAACCCAACCAACCAAATTCATCTACTTCTTGAGATGAAGCTTTGCTAAATACATATGCTGTAATTTTACTTGACATTGAAGAAGATCTTTGAGTTTGAAGAAGATGGCTTGGGTTTCTCCTACCTTTTCCTGCTCTGCTATTAAATACAATTTACTCTTTGTGGTATTAAGCAGGGATAATCCATCCAAGTCCACAGCGTCAGAGCTCTCAGTGCAAATTTTCATTGTAGAACACGTCACAGAAAAATACTTTCTAGGTCTCAGGGTATAATCTGATAAGTATCAGCTAATTTTTTCTCAGGCTCTGATGTCCATTTTCTTAGTAAGAAACTGAAGTTAGAGGATCTTTCCATTTTGTGGAAAGATAATTAGGTTGCATTGACTGCATGACGAGATTGTAACTTTTGGTATGAAGTCCTCCTGGCCAGTGTGGATCTGTGACAGCACGTATGTACCCTAAACTCTACGTGCACCCACAAGATTTGCAGATCTCTCAGTAATCAGTGCACCCACTAGGTAGGCAGTCTCTGCAAGGGTGGGTAGTCCTCTGAAAAATCTTTCTCTCTGCAGTCATAGCAGGCCCCATTCAGTATCTACATGGAGATGCTCTATCAGTATCTTTTCACCTGGAGAAGATCCACCACTTCTGCAGCCCACAGAAGGCAAAACAGATTGGGCGTGCTCGTGCCAGCAGGGAGAGAGCTTTCTGCCTGATTTCTCAAGCTGAGATCAATTCTCAGCTCTGCTGGAGTGCTTTGTTCTGAACTCTACAGCTGTCACATCCATATGATGACCTGTTATACCGCTGTATACTAGAAAAGTAGATAAAGACCAGCATAGTGTGAAGATTCCTTTCCCTTCTTGGGAAGTGTACAATATCTATGGGTTTTTTTCTGTGCACTCTGATTATCCTGGGACAGTGGTCGAGGCGTGCAGGATGATTGTCAGTGAATTTCTCACTCCGCTATTTTATGTTGGGTTTTTTGTTTGTTTGTTGCTTGAAGGGAAGGGCACAGCTGGAGGGGAGAGGAAGGGCGATTGTTACTATTTTTTGAATGTTGTGGCTTTGGGGTTTGTTTTGGATTTTTCTGTTTTTAATTTTTTCTTTAAGACTGTTGTATGCCTGAGTTCATTTGGAGTCCAATTCATGGAAGGTGGAGTCAGCCTGTGATATAAATGAATCTTCTTTGCTCTCTTTTTTTGAGAGGTAGCTGATGCAGAATTAGGGTGTGCTGTTCCGACCTGTCCAAATTTGTTACCTGTCATGGTACTAAACATCTTTTGTTATTAGAACCTGCTTCTTTCTGCTTTTTTATCAGCAACAGAAAAAGTTCTCTATGATAGGTGATCCAGCTGTTTTTTCTGTAGACTATTCTGCCATCTCGTACTTCATTTTCTCTATTATTCTCTAATGTTCAGATGGTCCCCAGAACAGTTTGTACAGACAGCTGACAAATTCAGAAGTGTGATTGTTGTTAAGAGACTGAAGGCATTCAGTGAAGTGAAGAGTAGTAAATCCTACTCTGATACCAAGAGGGCTTTAGTAGTGTGTTCCGTTAGATAACTTAGAAACAAGCACCTCATCTCTACTTCTCTCTGGAAGCTCCCTTTGTTCCTGTTCTTGCTGAACAAAGAAATCTGGTGCAGTTTTATGTGGAAGATTTACAGCCCTGCACCTAGATGCTTGTCTAAAGCAGATTCTTAGAGCGGATTTTTTTTTTTTTACTGTTATCTGCAGCCACTTGAAGTGTGTAATACATGTGCTGTGAGGGACCTTAGAGATCATTTAATCCAACCTCCCTGTCCTGGGCAGGGACATCTCTCAACTAGATCAGGCAACACATGAGGACCGAACAGGGATCACACCCGCGACCTTGGTGTTATCAGCACCATGCTCTGACTGAGCTAAGCAGCCCCCCCAAAAATCCAGCCTGTAGCGTGAAGTGAGTGTGTAAATATTTTGCTTCTGTGAGTTGTAAAATAGCATAAGCATGTTTTGATCCTTTTCTTTTTATTCAAAGGCTGAAGATGCTGTTTTTCGGGAATTCTGTGAAGAAATCGGCATAGAAAATATTCGTGTGTATGAACAAGAACGTGTGAAACAACAAGAGGAGATTGATAAGAGAAGGTGGTATCTGTAACTGAAATGTAATTTGTAATCTAATGTAATTATAGTGAAATTATAATTACATTTTAATGTAATATAATTACATTTGTGTTAGATTGGGCACACTAGGAAATGAGTAACTCCATCACAGGAAATACCACAAAAACCTAGAAGCTCTAAAAGGTTATATTACCACTGCAAGGATTAGTTAGCAGTTGCATTGCTATGGTTTGGGCTTATTGGACAGTTACAGTGAGTGACATTTTGCAACAAACTTGAAAGGTTAAATTTACTAATTTTGTAGCACTGTTGTAGAGAAATAAAGCAACAAATAGTTTTCTAAAATCCACACTGAAAATGGCTTTATCACAAACTGAGGATGGCATCAAGGCTCACTCATATCGAAAATCTTTGAAGAACAAGATGCAGTGATTTGGTGTAGGAAAGTACTATTAAGGAAAACAGGCTGAGCAGGGAGTGCAGGTGTTGGATAAATACACTTCAGTGTAGCATATCTGCATCATTTACAGATACTTACACTAAGATACTCGCACTTCTAACGTCACATTCCATACTGAATGTGGCTGTACTATATCTTGTATTTTTTTTAACTATTACCACTATATTTTTGTGATTTCCAGTATATCCATAGGACATGGTGTAGTGGAAGCCATGATATAAATGTATGCAAATTTTTGTGTTCACATAGGAGATGTCATTTTTATATCTCAATAGTCAGAGTGAAAATATATCTTGTAATAACTTAAAATCACAGTTACTAGCCTTTAGGTTGGTTTGAAATACTGTACTTTGACTAGACTGGAGTTTGAAAATCAGAAGACACGACTAAACGTTCAACTGGAATATAATCGTGAACATCTAGAAAAATCAACAAGCGCAGTCAGCAAGTTGAGGGAAACCATTCATAAAGATGAAGCTGAGATTATCAAGCTAAGGAAGGTAACTGTAAAATATATCTCTATCTGGGACTGAGAGGAAGGAATACATTGAATTACAATTCTGAATAAATGTGGTTGGTGCTGTTGAGTGATTCCTTTAGGGCTTAAGTCCGTGTTGACTTTGTAAATGTTAAAAAAGAATTCAGTTGCATTTTGTCATTTTAACCTTGGAATAGCCTGTCATTTGAGGGTACCTATTAATTATTAAAAATAAGCTTGCCAAAAATTACATTTGGGATTACTGGGAGTACAGTGTTCCATTGTGCTTAGTTTATATGAAAAGGCAGCATATGGCTACAGATAAAACTAGTATCATGTAGCTGAGATTATTTAGAAGATTTTATGAGTAATAGTAAGCTGTGGTGCTTTGTGTCCTTAAGGTGCTCCATATCAGTCTATAGAATAATTACACAAAAACTAATTTAGGTTTTTTGTTGAAGTACTTTGCATGGATCGCTCCTTCATAGTGTTCTTATTCATGTTTGTTGTTACGTTAATGCTGCTCGTTAAGCAGACTGTGCTTTTGGTGCAAGATGAGTAATACCGCTTTGAATAAAAAGCAGAAGTGAAATGTAAACCAGCCCCAAAATGGGCAGAAAACGACACATGCATCATTTGAACTCTGAAGACATGTATTTCTGATACAGAGGAAAAATGATAGACCCTTACTCAGTCATGCACAAAAACATGTCTGACTTCGTGCTTCTGTGCATAATTCTGAAATATGACTTTGAGCAAATTCAGCTGGTTTTGTCCTGGAGAAGGACTGTTTATATTGCATTCTGAAGGAATTTGGTTTGGATACTGCAAGAGCAGTAAGTCTTGATTAGGTTGCCGTAATACTAGTCTCTCGAGGACCATGTCTTCGTGCATGTAGCTTTAGGTTTGCTATATTCTAGCACCTAATGTCTAGCAGTTCAGCAGTGGTATGGGTTATATAGGGGAGGACTCTCACAGAGTGCCTCCACAGATTCTTTGCTCTCTGTGGATTTACCTTTAATGAGCGACACTTTTTAGAGGATTTTGGGTTGCCTTAGGTGTTGCTAAATATAATGCAGGTGCACAGCAGATCCGATCCTTCTTGCAGGGCAAAGGGACTGAGGACGAGAAAGTAGCCTACAGATCCGAGGCATCCTCGGATCCCTGCCTTGTTTGGTGGCTTTATAGTTTAGTCTGGTACAGTCACAAACTCAGACCTAGCTGTGTGGATGTATACGAAACGTCTGGATCTTCCTGTGTATAAGACCAGCCATTTTCCCAATGCCTTCCAGATTTTGTGTTGTAACAAATTTCAATGTATTGTAACAGGTTTTAAATTTAACTATGCCTTTCTGTATAATAAAGGTTTTGTATCAAGGCTTTTGGTGAAAGGTTAAAAATGTAAATATTTCTTTGTAGGAAGAGGAGAAGCATCTAAAAAATGTGAACGAAATTGTGGAGAAGCAGCAGCATCTTAAGGATGGATTAAGTGCTCATCAATCTGAGGTTACTAAAGCTCAAAATGAAGTTGAAGAGTTAAGAAAGACATTGTTAACTATTAATAGGTAATTACTAATTTTGCTGCTAGGAAAATGATGAATGTGGTAGAAGTTTTATTGATCAAACATTTGAATTTCTCTTGTTCTGTTTTCTTGTGAAAGATTTGTTGCATTTACAGTATGCCTTAGTTAAAAAATGTTTCTAATTCAGTATGTGGCTCCCAAAAGTAATGTGGATAATTTCATGACAGCCATCCCATAAACACTATAGATTAAATTACTGTCTACCTAGGGCTAGGTCTCAGTGTGATTTCTGATAACTATGTAGGGACTTGTGATAAGTATGTATTAACTTCCAACTTGATTGGGGGGCATATTAAGTTGCTGGTAATTTCGTATTTTTGAGTTGCACAGGTTTAATTAATGATTTTTTCCGTTTTCAGTGTTCTCGTTTTCTTCAGGCCTTTCAAGTCTTAGATACCTTTAACTAATTTCAATTTACATCACTGTTCTGTTCTTACTGTTCTTTTAAATCAAATGCTTTGAGGACAGTTTTCTTACGCTTGTTCATTATCAATGTGTTTGTCTCTTAATCATGAATCTTCTTTATGTTTCAAAAACACCAACATGTTGACACTATATGGTTAAGTAAATTTGTAGAATTTTGCATCAACTAATAGATTGTATGTAGTAATTAATGTAGTAATATAGTAATTTTACAGTATGTCATTTTAACAATGTAAGACTTTTATGTCTCTGCCTTATTTAGTAACTTGATGCTATCAAAGGAATCAAGGTGTATTTCAAGTAGAGTAATGATAAAAGATACTTGATTAAATTTTACAAAGATAAAATCTTCATATGTGTTGAGCAGAGCTGAACAGAACAGAGTTTAGTTGTACTAAGGAAAGGTGGATATTTGAACATGCTTGTAGTGTGAACTTGGCAATATATGAAACTGTGTCCATAGTACTAGCATTTACCTTGTGATCAAGTTAAGAGTTAATACAGAAAAGCAGAGTGTTAGCTCGGTGCTAGAATAGTGTGTGGTTACCAGCTGCCCCTTGAGTAACTTTGGAGAAGGAAAGGGATGGAACAATTTAAGTAACATTTTTCATTTTGTTTGATGAGGATTAGAGAGGAAAAAGCCCTCTCTGTGCTTGGCAACTGTTCTTCTTGTATGGCTGTGGATGCTCTTGGCAGCAATACTTCTGCTCTTTGTTTTGTGCCTTTTGTTTATGTAGGGAGGCTACAAAATTACAAAAGGAAGCTACAGCTATAGAAACCTCTCTGGAGGAGAAAAGATTAAGACGACATAATATACTTCTTGAATGCAAGGTGCAGGACTTGAAAATAAAACTCCTGTTGGGATCACTGGATGACATCAGTGAAGTAGAGGTACTTAAAATCTTTATGCAAGATGGGTATCACAGAGCAGCAGTTATTCAGTCTTGAATTTAAAGACACTTTTTTTTTTCCTTACAGGACTGTTTAACGTTACACAGTCCTGTTAAAATAATTACGTTGTTTTCACATGATCAGGCTTCATCCATTCAAGAGAAAGATTTTTCTTTATTTTTGTAGACAAAAATGTTGTTTGCAAGTATATTTTGTTTGTGCTTGAACCATTTTCCTGTGAAATATGTAAAATTGCTGTGGTACATAAAAATTGGTATGAAGGAGTATTCCAGATATGTGTATGTAAGGGGACACACGGGGATCAATTCAGAATAATATGAATAATGTCTAAAATCATGCTTTTGTCTCCAGTAGAGGTAGACACACAAATCAGGCATAGCCTGAAATATAAATACTGCTGCTCTCAGAGGATTGACCCTTGTTATTTTTCTCAGTCTTCCCTCTTTGTCCAGCATACCTTCTGGGAGTGGAAATCAAACTTTCTCCAGTGTTACAAAAGAAAATAGCTATGAGTTTTGATGGACTTGCATCAAACCTGTAAATTTGGAACGAGTCTCATTGAACTCATTCCTTTGAAAAGTACTTTTGTGGGAGTATAGGTATCAACGAGTGGGTCAGAAGACAATGAGGGCAGCGAGGTCGGCAGCCTTTGAAGGGAAAGGACATAAGCTGCTCATCAGCAGAGCGTGTAGGCAAATTGGCTCTCACCCTTTATGAGTAAGGAAGAGGTGAAACCAAGGAGGTGGGCAGTAGGAATAACAACTTAGATTCCTAATTAACATCACTGAGAACTCCAGTAAGATTTGGTTCTGAGGGAGAATCTTGGTGGGAAAGGGACTGATGACATGCAGTACATGGTGCGTTGAGGGGAAAGTAGCTGTTTGAAATCCAGGCTTGGAGTGTCCACAAGATACTCTGCTTATGCCATACAGAATTGAAGCTACTGATTTCTTCTGAGGCCAACTGAGTGAAAGAAATGCCTCAATTTACACACTTCAGAGCCCTTCCTTGAAAGGGGATTGAATTATCGTGAGAACGTAAATCTTTCCAACTGAGAGATTTACAGTATGCACATTTACAAATAAATTACTGCTGCTTTTATCTTGGCTTCAAACTGAAATTAGCAGGTATTTTCATCTTCATTTAACAAGTGCAGTTTTTAGTTAGACTCCTAAGATCTTAACTAACTGAACTCCGTTTTCGCTAGGGGAGGAGGTATGGATTGAGTTTACCTCATACCGTGTTACCACTGTCTCATTTTATGTCCTTTTCATGTATTAAAAGCTAACTGTTATATTTCCAAACTGGAATGTCCTTTATAGCTAGGAACTGAAACAGAAGTCACTCCGACCACATCAAGTATCTACGAAAGGGAAGAGGCAATTCATATAGACTACAGCAGCCTAGCAGAAGACCTGAAGGTAATCTTTTTTGTTTGAAATTATTAGAGATCAAGTTTTTATTTTTATTTAAAATATTTATTTGTTGATATTATTTGGGGCCGGTTAGCTCAGTCAGTTGAGCATGGCACTGACAACACCAAGGTCGCGGGTTTGATTCCCGTTCGGTCCCCATGTGTGGCCTGATCTAGTGGAGAGGTGGTGACCCTGGCAACAGGGAGGCTGGATTAAAATAATCTCTAAGGTCCCTTCCAGCCTAGGCCATTCTGTGATTCTATGATAACACTAATGTAAGGATTTCTGGATAGGTGTTGTGGTTTAAGCCCACTCATCTTGCAACTAAACACAGGGCAGCCACCTGCTCACTCCTCCTACCCTACTATCCGTTTTTGGGATGCGGAGGAGAAAACATGCCAAAAGGCTCTAGGGTAGATAAAAAGGACAGGGAGAGCTCACTCACCAATGGGCAAAAAAGCAGAGACTTGCTGAAAAAAATCATACAATAGTTTAAACAACAAAACCACCACCAATTTACCAGTCAGATCAGAGTAAGATGATGAGAAATACAACCAGATTTCAGAAACACCTGCTCCCACCCCACCCTTTTTGGGCTCAGCTCCCCATTTCTCTGCCCGTCCTGCCCCCACTTCGGCACAAGCAGCCAGAGTTGCAGTCAGCCTGTCACACGCTGCCTCTGCTGCCTCTTCCTCCTCCCAGGGAGGACTCCTCAGTCTTCCCCTGCTGCAGTGTGGTCTCCCTCTCACAGGAGACAGCATAAACATCTCCAGCATGAGTCCTGTTCACGGGCTGCAGCTCTCCATGAACTGCTCCAGTGTGGGTGTCTCCCATGGGGTACAGTCCTCCCAGCAATGGACTGCTTTAGCGTCGGCTTCCCTCAGAGTCACAGCGTGCTTCAGGCACGGTCCTCTGCTCCGGCATGGGGTCCTCCATGGGCTGCAGGTGGGATTCTGCTCCACCATTAACGATCTGCTCCACCATTAACCTCCATGGGGCTGCGGGGGGTCAGCCTGCTCTCTCACCACAGGCTGCAGTGGAATGATGCCCTGGAGCACCCCTCCCTCTCCTTCCTCACTGCCTTCAGTGTCCACCATTGTTCCTCTCACATTCTCCTCTCCAAAACAAAGAACTCACCCAGCAGGTTTTTTCCCCTCTTAAATATCTTATCACAGAGGCGCTGATCGGCTTAGCCTTGCACGGAGGTGAGTCCAACTTCTAGCCAGAGAAGCCTCTAGAAGCTTTTCACAGGGGCCACCTCTACAGCCCTTCTCTGCCGCTACCCAAACCCCACCTGACACAAACCCAACACAATAGGTCATCTTCCCATATAACTAATTTAAAGCTCACCTAAACTATAAAACCAAAATGGATAGATAGTAAGTATACTTGGATTTTTCCTTCCTCCTTTACCTTCTGCCTTTAAGTTCTAACACTATAGGTTATGACTCAGAACTCTGCAAACTAAAGATTGGCTGCCAGGGCGGCTGTACCACCTTCTCTCTAGTATTTTCAGAGACTGAGATTTACCATACTTCCCTCCATAACAGTCCATTAGGTCATGTCTTCTCATCAGTTTTTTTGAGGGTTTGGGTTTTTTTCCCCCTTTTTTAATCATAAAGAAAATAATCAAATATCAGAGGCTAGGTACAGAACAAGGGATGATTTTTGTCATCACTGGAGCTTGTCTCTAAGAATTCACTGAGAACCTTGTCCTCAAAAGTTTTCTTTACAAATCAAGTAGCGAGGCTAGCTAATTGTCCTCCTGAATTGTATTTTAACCCAGAATTCCAGGCTGAAGGGAATTTGGTTTTAAAGGTTTTGTGGAAGAATACTTAGGACCTAGTAAATTTATTTAGAACTAGTACTCTGAATGGAGTTTTGTGTTTTGTTGTTTCCTGTTGAAGCTATTAGATGAGCAGAGTACTTTTTCCAGAAACCATGGGTGCTTGCTGTATATGTTGAAAATGTCTTGGTCTAAAAGCAAATTTTATTGCTCTAGTATTTTTATTTTTTCTTTAGGACCTAGAGTCTCATAAAGATATAGAGGATCAGATGAACCAGATGCAGCAGGAAATAAAAGCTAAACAGAGTACTTTAATGAAGACAGCTGCTCCAAACCTGAGAGCAGCAGAGAAATTGCACATAGCGCGAGACAAGTTCCAAGAATCAGTCGATGGTAACACCGCGTCTTTCATATTACTCTTTTGTGTGTGTGACTGAGGTTTTTTGCCCTAATTAAAATTCCTTCTGCGGTTGGTGCTGCTGGCTGTGCCTCTTTCAGATATACTCAGGTGTTTTTTTGTGCTCAAGTATTTGTCCTCAGCTGTCTTTTAAATTATATGTAAACAATTTGTTAACATATACCTTGCAGTAGTTTATTGAAATACAATTTGAGTGTGTGGAAAGATACTTTTTTGGCCAAATGATACAGTATTTTTACTTACTGTCTAAAAATTACTGACTTCAATCGTAATTCTTTACATTTTTCTTACATAATTGAAGGAACACATATATGTTGTCCAGAACTCACACATGAGCATTACTGCAAAATTATCAGGATCCTCAAAAAGCACTGCCAATCTTAACATACTAAGAAACCTGAGGAGTTCTGAAGCTGTAATGGGTAAATGCTGGTGCTGCTTAAGGCTATCCAGCTTGCAAAAAAAAGAACCGGGAGAAGAATTTTGTTCATTGCTCCAGATGAATGTGGCACAGAGCAAACTGAATACATCCCTGCCTGTCAGTTTTTAGGGCCTCTATTTGAAATCTGGAAGAAAACTCACAATATCAGCATGATCCTTGTAGTGTACTAGAACCTTTGTCGGCAATTAATATTTGGTTTGATCCTTGTTAGGGTAAACGTTTATATTTGTTCTGTGTACTTGCTTAGAGGCTTATTATGGAGTAATTTCAGTGGTTTTTTTCATAGCTTTTGAGTCCAGCAGAAAGGAGGCCAGAATACGCAAGCAAGAATTTGAACAGGTGAAAAAAAAGAGATACGACCTTTTTAGCCGGTGCTTTGAGCATACCTCCACCACTATCGATGACATCTACAAGAAACTTTGCAGAAACAGCAGTGCTCAGGTGTGTCACGTTCTTAGCTGCTTGGCGTAGAAGGCCTATTTGGTGCTTTGCTGTCTAGAATAAGAGAACTTGGTAGAACACATTTGGGTTCCAAAGGCAATTTCAGACCTGAATAAAAAAAATTACAAATAATAAAGACTTTGGAAGTTTAGGATCAGAGAAGGAGTAGATAATATGCCAAAGCATGCTTGATGTTAGACAGAGAAATGAGATCTCAAGTGTTAACAAAACTGGGAACTACTTGGTTTGGGTTATTTTTGTGTTTAGCAGACTTGTTAATTACCATGACACAAATTATTTGAGTACTTCATTTAAGAATAATACTGGTTTACAGGCATAGTGGTACCAATAGTAAGTAATTAAAACCACTTAAGTTTTATCTATACTAATGATTAAAAATCATAGATCACTATTTCAGTACTACTGTTTTGAATGAGCTTTTGAAGCTTCTTATACTCCACTTATGAGATAGACTTAATAAGTTTGCAGCTTTTAAGAGACCTGTAGAAAAATTGTATCGCAATTGTATTAATATTTGTTAGTGTTCCAATATTAATGCTGAAAGAGGACACTCCCAAATGCTTTGGTTCTGTAAATTCTCTAGAAGGTTGAATGTTTGAAGGGCTCAGGCTTGAACTGTTGTCTAAAACTTAAGGTTTTGTGTTTCCCCTTGGATTCATATATTCAGTGAACACCTTAAATATTTTTAAACATCCTTTCTGCTTCTAGGTTGGACAGGAAAATAAAACCTGTATTTCCTCACAATTACTGGGCACATACCTTCTCCCCTAGACTAAACATCAGGCAGGTCTTGACTTTGCAGCACTCTGAAACAACCACTATTTTCCAGACACATCACCAAAAATAATGAATAGGGTGCTTTCTGTCTGAGGTCTGTGATGCTGTGCCTTGATTTGAGCCCTAGTGATAACTTGATCAAGGGATTATCCTGTGACTAGCTGGGAAGCTAGTCCTGCCTACTAGATACTCACATGATAACTTGATCAAGGGATTATCCTGTGACTAGCTGGGAAGCTAGTCCTGCCTACTAGATACTCACATAACAGCTGAAGGGAGCTGGTCTAACTGCATTGGAAGAGAAATGACTGCTCTGTTTACTTAAGGAAAGGGTTAGCTCTGAGTTTTACCATCAGAGGACGTGGCCTAGGTTGCAGCTTGAACAGATGCTTTTAAAGCAACCTTTAATAACTTTGTTAATGAGATTTCCTTTATTAAAATTGATATTTCTTAATATTGCTATATTAATAACATTGATTAATAATTCTTTACTATCTAGTCAAAAAAAAAAAAGAAAAAAAGAGAAGCTTTGATAAACTGAGTTAGTTTAACTTCCAGAGATTCTGGACTCGGAACATGCGTGCACTCAATATACTGCTCTGTAAACTTTATTTCATCAGCAAATTGTGTGTTAGGACCTCTAAAGAAACTGCTGCCTAAGAAATTCTACAAACACAGATTCACTGCTGGGTTCACTCACTGGTTCTCTTCCATTTCTCTTGCCACAGAAGAAGAATGGTGTTCCTTTCATATCTTGACAAGCAAGGAATGTATGTGTGGTAGTAAGCTACAAGATGACTTTTTTGCTAATAGTGAGGGCTTCCGCTTGCACAGAAGTGTGCAACGGCATAGAACTGGGGGTTGCATTGAAAGTTATTTGGCATGTTTACAGCCTGAAGAAGACTAATGACAGGCACCCTCTCAGCTGGAAAAGAGGAAACTATGCATACCTCCAACAAAACAAAAATGCCTCAAGCACTGTATCTCACTTCCAGGACTATTCACCACAGAAGTTATTTTAAGTCAAAGTACATGTAGTGTTATGTTTTGTTTTCCTTCCACTGTATCTGTGATCCAAGAGGAGCCATTTGTCAACTGTGGAAATTTTTCTTTTAGCTGTATCCACTGGTGCAGAGTGGAAGAGACTGTATTATTGCATTGTCTCTTCTATTTAATGGGACAAAGAAACCCTGTAGCAATATCCATTGTTCTTTCTAATGGTACAATGACCATTCCGTTGAAATAATATTTTGAATTTTTAGACCTAGGCACCAGGATATAAACTACAGAGAAAGCCTACCTATATTAAAATCATTCCCAGCACAGAGCTAAATTTTGTAAAACTAACCGTTTACAAAAAATGTAATTTTGGAAGTATATGTACTTCCAAACAAAAAAGAAAACTGCTTTTGAAGTCTAAAATTTTAATAATTAAAAAAAAGTATCAGTTATGTAAAATGTGATGAAATCAAGCCTATTTAGTAGCTGAAGGTTTGTAAATACCAAATGTGGAACCATTTCCAAAATGTTTTTGTTAATTAGCCTCCTGGTTTGTTAACAAAAGTATATTCACTGGGAAATTTTATAATACTGCTCTTCAGTGTAGATGAACAGGTGTTTCCTACAAATGAAGTGACCTTAGCAGCTTCAACACTAGCTCAGTCACTATTTAAACCTAAAAAATATCCATCTTCAGAATTCTGTGTCACTACTAATAATGACATGTCTGCATTTCCAGGCATTCCTTAGTCCTGAGAATCCTGAGGAGCCTTACCTGGAAGGCATTGGCTTTAACTGCATAGCTCCGGGAAAACGCTTTATGCCAATGGACAATTTGTCAGGAGGTGAAAAATCTGTGGCAGCTCTGGCTCTCGTGTTTGCTGTGCACAGGTAAAAGAAATACTCTGGTATTCACAAAGTATGTGGCTGAGAAAATGTCAGAACGATGGACACTATTACACTCAGAAACAGGTTAAAAACAAGCTGCTAATGGAGTATTCAAACTTCCCTAACGTCCTTTTTCTTTACCTGCCATTACTTCTTATTGAGATTTTATGATAGATTAAGTGAATCTGAAGAAATCATGTTTATTAAGACTTCTGCCTCTAAATGCAAAATACTGTATTGTCTTCTACAGTTTTCGGCCAGCACCTTTCCTTATTTTAGATGAGGTAGATGCTGCTCTGGATAACACAAACATTGATAAAGTAAGTTGGTCCCTTTTTCCTTATCCTTTTATCAAGAATGTCATGTATCTTTTATAGAAGGATGGCTACTTTTCATTACAGGTTGTTGGGATAAAGAGTGTTTATACTGTCTTAACCTGTTTTAAAATATATTGTGTTTAGGACTGAAATAATGGTTGTCTGAGATACTAGACCAAGTCTAGGCTTGAATTATAAATCTAAGTGTGTTTTAATCAGTCGCCAAACTGTGAAGTTGAGAAGAACAGGCCAGGAGGATAAAAGTATTGCCACATGACCATGTGTACAATCTGGTGTGAAGGTCACTTGTGAATTGATGGTTGGGTTGGTTTGGTAGGAATTTTTAAGGTCTTTGAGTTCCCATACCTCCAAGAAGCAGAAAGGAGTGTGTCTGCATGTTGAAAATCAAGTCATTCTGTCATTGGAGTATTATGTTATGCAGTTAGCCTACTAAATATTTTTACGTGAACAGCAATGAAGAGCTATCGCTCCCGTAGTTTTAGTCACACAAATTCTTGCTTGATTAAAATTACTTCCTGTCCGCCTCTCAAATTGATCTTTCCCTTTTGCTAATAACTAGTCACTGTAACAAAAACTTAGGAAAGAATACAAATAATAAAGATTGCCAGCTGTAATGTCAGCCCCTGGGAGGAGGAGACTCGATACAAGGAGATTGTATGTAGGAGAGGAATCAAGACCTTTGCGTGTGCATGGATTTTCTTCTAGGGAAACATTCCTTTCTGCAAAAAGGAAGATCAAGCTGTATTTCTGCAAGCATTAATAGTGATGTCAGTCTTGGTAGAGCCTAAAAAAAGTCTTTTTATAAACACCAAACTTCTATTTTTTCTCTCTCTTTGCCCCCCCCCCCCTTTTTTTTTTTTCTTCATGGAGTTAATTGTGATGTGCTGAATACACCAAAGTTTGCTTGGAAGGTTCCCCTAAATGAGATAGTTGGGGAAGCTCCACTACTTGCACCTGCCAGATAGAATTTCTTCTGAAAGATTACTGACTACACGTGGTATTGTGAGAAGTGATTTTCTGAACCTGAGTGCCTTAAACGTTCCTTGGGATACAAGTCCACGCGGGATACCCATCATCCAGTACTTCTGAGCAGATGATATGCACTGAGTTTGTTTTAACTTGGTCCAGTGTGTTTCGGCAACACCAGATTAGATGTAATGGGACTGTAATGAAAATAGCTAAGTAAGCTTTAGGGTTTGTCTCTCAATTACATGATTAGAAACAAGATTACATATCACGTGATCACAAACCACCTCTATGATACAAGCTTTTTAACAGGATACTTTTCTAGTTATTAATCTTTCACTCAGGACCACTATGAATTGATGTAACGGCTGAAAATCGCTTTACTGTGACTAAACACCAGTATTGTGTTTCTGGATGTTACTCCTAATTCTGGAGTCAAACGTATCACAGCTCATGACTTGAAGTTACACAGGCTACCTCCTGTAGTTTTCCTTTCCTGTCTTTCTTGTCTGCTATTACACTCATTAATGCTAAATTTCACATTTTTACCTTTCATCAAAGCTGCAATGTATTAGGCAATTACTAATTCCTATCTCTGCAGGCATTTGAGGTGGTCTTCTGGATATGGATGTAAAATTCTCTATAGTTTTGTCTCGAAGCGAGCAGAGGTCCCAGATAACACCTAACAAAATTGCAGGTCACTACATGCATGACTTCAGTTTATCCATACGAGTTCTGTTTGCAGTTAGATGCACCAGTCATCCATTACATACCAGAAATCATGAACTTCATGGAATGTGTACGTTATCAGCTTTCCATAGATACTACAAATGATGCGTTAGCACAGCTGACGAGAGACAGAGTAACAAGGCACTTCACAGCGGTTTGCCTTTCTGAGGAGGCTCGTTCTGACACATCTGGCAGAAAAGATGTCCACTTCATACCCAAGAGTGTGCTAAGCACTGTTCTCCTTCAGAATACCTTTGACAAAGAATAGCTGTTTTTTTCTTTTATGCAGCCGAGTTTCTCAATTCAAGCATATTTCAAACTTGGTTTACTTTTCAGATAAAGAAAATCACATCTGTAGCCCACAAAAGGTGATCTTATTAGCAGCTGTAAGCCAAATTGTTCCCATGCTTAAAACTTTCAATTGGTAGTATTTTTAGAGTTTGAAAGCGTCTTATTTCATTTGACACATCTGCAACAATAATGAATATTTTTAAGATGTATATTCAAGAAAATAACATCCATGCAGAATGTGTTAAGTACAGCAAGTTCTGGTCTAATGTATATTTATAAAAATAACATCCATAAATACCACTTTATGGCCAAAGAGCTATTTTACGTTATTCTGTTACACCCTAGGGCTAACTCTCAGATTGCTTTAGTAGTCTACATTATGCCTTCAATTGAGCACTTGGGCCTGTCTGATGTGACTGGGAAACTGTGCGGCGCTTCCTGCTTTGATGCTGAACTGGGCTTCGACCCATTTTCTACCCTCTGTGGGTAGCGATGCCCACTGCCTGTGAGCCTGGGGGATAGTGCCTGCATCACTCTGCCTTTCTGCCCTCCTGTAGCCCTTGCCCTGCCTGCTGCTCTCAGAACAAGGTGCCACAAGCAGGGGTTGGGGCAGGGTTGCTGCAAGGGCAGCTTTCTTCACATCAGCGACGGGATACAGGCTGTGGCACTGAATGTGCTCGGAGAGCGGCTGCCCGTGTAATGCAGGAAGAGGGTGACATAAGAGTAGTTTCCTAGAAAATACTATGAATTAGCTCCAATTGTCTTATCTCTTTCCTTATCTGTAAAATGCGGTGGTTGTTGGAAAGCACCAAAATGTTCAGAGGAACTAAATAGTGCAAGTGAGCAAAAATGATGTATGGAAAATTATTATGTTGCCTAGTCCACACTAGTATCCAGGTTTTAAGCTTAGAATGAAGTCTTTTTCTTTCCATTCTTTCAGTTTAAGGATTTACTAAAGCAGATCTCCAGTAATTTACTTGTAATTATACTGTAAAATGAAAGTGAATTATGTAACTCACTAAAGGTAGCTCTTCCATTAAAAAAATTACTTTTATCACACATCCACTGTGTGGACAAACTGGTTTTCCTTTCATTCAATTTGTATTGTAGGATACTTCCTTACTCTGTCACCAGTTTATAACTTAATATTTTTATCTTCATTTGCAGATCATTGAAAAAAATGCTGCTGTTTGCAGCAAACCAGTACATATTTAAGACCTTCATAGACAGCCCTTTTTTTGCACCTATATTTCCTTATTCAGGGACTTCCTTTGTAGTTATATTAAGTAAAATACCTTTCAGTGGTGCTGGCCTTTTTCTATAACTTTATTAATTGGAGTGAACAATGCGTTTTCAAAAAGCAGCAAATCTGAGCAGTTGTCTTAAGAACATGTAAAGTATCTGTCTTAAGACCACTTCATTTCTCATTTGCTCTTCCTTATTTCAGAATGGAATTCTGCAGGTTATGTAGTTGAGTTCTTTCCTCATCATTCCCTAATTACAGCATGGTATAAATCTCCCAGAACTAACTTGAAATATTTGGTTTCTTTTCAAAGGTATCACGTTTTATGAGGGAACAGGCATATGAACAGTTACAAATAATAGCTATTTCTCTAAAGGAGGAGTTTTATTCCAGAGCAGATGCATTGATTGGAGTGTGTCCAGAGGTAACAATTAATTATTACCAAATTTTGTTAAATAAAAACGCTGGGCTTTGTTGAAGTACTGATGTACACCTTAAGCGTTACTGCGGTGAATCACGTACATAATTGTGTTGCTACATCTGAACTCCTGTGTGTTCAGAAATAAGTGCAGGTACTGGCTCGATAAAAAGATGTAGCCCAAGCTCATTTTATCTCATTTATAAAATGCTGATTTCAAGGAACAGAAATGTTTTAAACTGTATGACCCTTATTCTTCTCAGCGTGATAACATTATGTTCAGTCGAGTACTGACTTTGGATCTTACCGAGTATCCAGACATCAATGACGAGGAAAGAACGGAGGAGCCTGAATACAGTTCTGTTTCACAATAAAGCATGGATGATTTCAGAGCCAGGTGACAACAGCAGGAGCTATGTTTGCAGCTGACTGTTAGAAATCTGAGTTTGATTGTGGCTATTAGAGGTTGATAAGAGAAATGTTTATCTTTCAAACAAAGCAGTTTTCTAATATATTGAAGGAAATAACTCTTACTTATTGGTGCAGTTTTGTTAAGAGATAGCCGGAGTGTGTACATTCTGGTAGGCAAAGCTTTCTCTTCAGATGTTCTGGGTTTTGGTTTTTTGATTGTTTTTGCCTCAAGATGAAGGATTACAGGTTCACATAAGCACAAAGAGACTTCTTTTCTTATAAAAAATGTGTTTAGCCATATCTCCAGTGCATTATTCAGATGCATGCTGCCACTGCTCAGGATCTTTCCAGTCTTTCTCTTTGGTGTTACAGCTGCATCCATTTGACTTCAGGTAGGATTTCCTGGTTTTTAAAACAAAATACTGGAATCTGCCCAATGTCTTAGGTCACTTTTGTGATGCCCAGTAAGACTTCAGTCTTCCACTGCAACCTTACAAAAATATCAGTTAAGTTTACAAAAGCTCATGATATATCTTTACAGGTGTAATGTAACCTAGGAAACAAATCACCTTGGAGGCATTCTACCCCATGCAAAAGTGGAAAGAATAAAACAGGTGTGAGTCAGATGCCATCAGGTATAGCAGCCTTAGGAAAAAAGTTGATTGGTTTGCAGTTGAGATTGTTAGCTGTCCCAGTAAAGTTTGTGATGGCCATGCTTCATCTAAGAAGCAAAGTTACAGAATTTGGTTACAGAACATTGTTTGAGAGCTTGAATCACTTTGTTTGGCTTATGCTTCACCTTGGTGTGGGCTGAAGAGCTTTATTTGGTTTGTGGATCTCCATAATAATTATATCTTATTAGGTTCATATACTAGCTTCCTTTCGTCCACCATGCTGCTTATACATGCCTACCTTGCTGTGTGTTGCTAATACTGTAGACAATGTTTATCAAATACTTCTGTTACTGCCGTATTTCATAAAATAAAATTTCCTCTAAATGCAAGTCAGGAGTTTGCATCAGTCCCTTAATTCAGAATCCAGTGACAGATGTGGAAATACTTACAGTAGTGGAAGGATGAATAGAAGAGCAGCCTCATGATTTTAAGAGATCTTTGATCCTCATCACTCTGTGTATTGCAAATACAGATTTTGTTCTGGTGTGTGGCTTTGTTGAAGTATTTGCTAGCAACAGCTGAAACAGAAAAATATGGTAAAGAATTGAAGTCTGAAGAATGGTGAAAGCTACATGTTTTAGCTACTACACAACAATAATCTGTTTAGCTTTAAATACTTTATTAAAAGAACGTATGCCTGCGTCAGAGATGCCTTATTAACTTCATTACACAGCCTGAGCAAAACAGGGTCAACAAATTTGTTTTCAGGAAAGATCTTGCTCCCATTTTTAAAATCAAGTAGAAGAAGAGCCACCTACAAGTAGAACTGGCTAACATCATTTAACATGCCCATTTTTACAGTTAGTTCTTTTGCAGTACTCAGGTAATAATTTGAAAAGGGCGTTCAACAAGTTACTCTGTCATTTAACAGATAAATAGAACAGACAAGTTTCAGGTTCATTCCCTTTTTGACGGTATTTTAAACTCTGAGGTAGCTGCAAGGCAATCCCATCTGTAAAATGGCTAAAATACATTCTTGGGGGGGGAAACAAAACTAGGCACTTCTGCCTTCCTATTGTGTATGTTAGGAGTTAAAATAACCCCTGACGTACTCATCTACTTTTCAGGACACAAACAAATAGCACTTGAGTTATGGCACATGACTTCAGGTACAAGATATAGAGTTACAGAACCAAGGCTGGACCTAAATAATTGCAGTAATGGGGGTCATAAATAGCTCAGCTTATCTGATTCATTTTGCTGCAGCTTGAAGCAACAATTTAAGTGTTCTGAGCTGATACACCAGCGCCCAAAACAGCCAAGACATGCTGACTAGAGAAGCAGATTTTAGAGGTTAGAGTCTTACAGATAATGCTACATACAATGTGAACAGAATTTTCAAAAGTGATGTTCGCATAAATACAAGCTCTCCAAGGGCAAGGATCAGTATGGTCTATACTTGTGCTGGTTTTATTTTAATTGTTACCCTTTAAATAACACAGCTGAAACCCTGAGAACTAATATTTCAGGTCCTTAGCAATTGTATTGCAAACTAAAATGCACAACCATGAAGGACAACTGGGTGTTGTCTTCTGGGGTAGAACAGACAAGGAAAGTCAGCGTGCATGCATTGTTTAAGGTTGCTTTTCTAGGTCCTATGTCTTAGATCTTTGCCTACTTCAGAACAGGGACAAACACTTGCACACCACACAACTCTACCCATCTCAGTAGTTCTAGTCTAGAAAGAAGCACACACGTCACTTCTAAGCTTTTCATTTTGCGCGTATACGTACTAGAGACAGAGCAGAAATTGGTTTTGTGGCACAGGAGGTGCCGTACCCCAGTTAAGACAGAAAGGGCATCTGACAGCCCCAGCATTTCCGCTCGCTGTCAAATCTCTATAGTGTGATGTGATCTCAGAAGGTGTAACAGATCAAATCCTCTGAGAACATAAGCAGAGACACCTGACTGAAGCAACCCTCCGGGACTGCCAAGTACAAATATGCTGGTATCGGAACATGCTCTCCTGCAGACGCGGAGGTGACGGGCAGCTGACATGAAAATTTCAGATTACCAGTGTTAGCAGCTGGACTGGTTATGTCAGTTTAATGTTGAGACAACTCAGTAGTAGGTGAAGTAACAGCACCTCAGGAACAAAAGCTAATGCAATGCCTAACCTTAATGATTTGTGTAGTTAAACCCTGGAAATTGTCTACAGATAAAACCAATTAATCTCTAATTCCGTCATTCTGCTGCATTAAACTATCCATTGTCTGCTTTCTGAGAGAACTGGCACCACACTGTATGATTTCAACACCATTTAAAATATTTCCATAGAAATACACTGCAAATAGGTCATTAAGTCCCCTTGTACATTTGGTATGCCCTTGCTGATATGTTATTCTTACATCCTTTTCTTCCCCTGTGATGTCATGCCTTAACAGACTGACAAAGGAAAACAAATTATAAAAGTCTAAAAGCAGCAAGTTCTATAAATGGGAAGCAACAATTCCTGTTCCTGACAGCTTAGGAAGCTGAAGCTTGTCAAGGTGCCTTGTGCCGCTTAAGCCTATGGAACTACTCGGCTCAAAACTTTACACACAGCAGATGTAAAACACATAGTGTTAAAAAGCTTCTGGGTTGGGTTTTGGTTTGTGTTGTTTGGGGTTTTTTTTAGGACAGTCCACACTTGAAGTTGCTGTGCAAGGAGAGGGTGGGGGGAAAAATAAATAAACAACAAAACCACCTTCAATGTTGCTACATCTGTGTGCTTTGTATACTTTTTATTACAAGCACCAAAATAGTGGTCCACAGAGGTTCTTGTATTTGGGTTTATTTGGGTTCTGAATTATAACACCTACCCTACTGTGAGTCTGCACCAGTTCAATTTGATGATTTCAAGCTCTTCCCCAACACTGAGCTCGGGTACTAACATATGAAACAGGAAGCAGCTACCTGTACAGCTGCCTTTTGAAGAAAATCATTCTCAGTTTTGTGTGATGATACCTGTGGAGTTCACAGGTGAGAAGCTTCTTGAAAAACTCCCTTATTCAGAGGAAAAAAAAATTTTAGTGTGAGCTACTGTTGGAAGTGTGAACAGCATAGCTGGACAGTAAAAATGAATGGAAGGGAAATTCTTTCAAAATCAAAAATCAGAACATCCATCACTTGAAACTATCTATTTTTTCAATGGGGTATTTTACAAATGTGTTTAAAAAAAAAAAAAGGAATGATTCCATAACTGATGTGTTTTCCAAAATACAAGTAAATGGGTGCTAAAATTACTTGTAAGGAGGGGCTAATAAGTTAGTAAAGGAGCTAAAGCTGTTATGTGGAATTGGAATACATTGCACTCAATTTTTGGTTTCTTGTCCACTGATGTCTAATTTTACTTTATTGGAAAACGGATTTATGAGTTCATCTGAATGACAAATTTAAAAATCTAGTTGGAATTACAAAAGCAATCTCTGACTTTACATCTGCCCACAACCACCTTGGACTTTTACTTGTGATTTATGAGAGCACGCATGGCCCTAGCAACAGAGCTGGCTTTCTGAACAACACTGCCATTTTCCCAGGCCCCAATTATTTCATCTCTTATGATCTGACTAAACCCTAGCCTTAGCTATTGTCACACAGTGATAACAATAAAATACTTTGGCAAGATGTAGTAAAAAAAATTTCAAGATCACACAAACCATGACTTCAGGGTCTTGAGTAACATCTTTATATCCCAGAAGACTTAGCCTCATATATATAAGCCTCATGTATAAAAGTCATGAATATGAAGAACTTTATGTTTGGCCTCTTGACCTCTGGAGAACCTAAAGCAAATCCAGCAAGTTAAATTATTTCATTATGCTACAATAGACTACAAGACCTGAGATCCTGCAAAAATACACAGTTGTCCTAACTTCTAAAACCCCTTAAAGCAGAAATAACTTCTTTTGCACTTCTCTGCAGCAAGGGATAATTTTAATTACTAATTACACAGTTTACTTTATAATAAAGAGGTGGTTGCTGATACTGAAGATATCGCTGTTTTTTCTGGTCTAAACAAGCATTCAATTCGGAAGCAAGTCCCAGTAATGCAGACAGAAAACATAAGAACAGCAAATTAGCTACCACCTAGGTAAAATCCTGGTTTACTGTAAGAGTGGGGTTTTTTCCAGGGAGTGTTAGGGAGTTGGTTAATAAATATGTCCTTGAAGTTCTCTTTGCTGTTAGCAGCTTATTCAGAATAAAAAGACACACATGATGAATGTCTGTGCATCTGCTGTTTGCTTATAGACATGCTTTAGCAATTAAGTTTTTAGCCTTGACACTCCCTGAAGAGGAAAACGTCTTACAATTAAGATATCTTCAATTATTGTAGGTCTAAAAATTGTATTGCTCTCCTTGTGCCTTATCTTTCAAGTTTAAAGATTCCATAGGGCTACCCTGTTGCTGGCCCAGTATTGCAAGTAAATTACAGTTATTTGCAGTCAGAACCATTGTGCCTCCCTCCATGAGTCTCCGGGTTGGCTGCAAAACAACAGGACTCTGAATGTGCTGTTCTCAACTAACAAACACCTCTCTTAAGCAATCCCGGACAAACCTGTATTCTCAGGATGCTGAAGAAAGAAAAAGAGGTACACTTCACAAAGATCACCTGCACCATTACAGCTCCCTCCAACAGAAACTCCACATCATTTGTTTACTTAATGCCACAGCATTTCTTTAGAAGAGGTCTTACACAGTATATGGAGCATGAAGGTCTGAATACAAAACCACTGAGAACAGTCTAAGTATTCAGGTGCTCTTGCCTCCACTTAATGTAGCTCAATAGAACAGTCTGGTTTTCTCCAGGAAGCTAAGACAGGTACACGAAAAAAAACGGAATTATTTTGCTACAGTTAAATCCTCGCTTCAGAACAAATGTGAAGGTATGTTTTCCTACAAGCATGGGCTGCATTTGCTCAAAGTACCTCCTGAAACTGACAGCAACAGGTAAGGATTCTACCAAATACACAGGTATATCTAGGCTTCCTACTAAACAAAATGTATCACACACGGAACAGATGTCTGCTTATAAGCCCAGTATAGTTACTGGCCTAACTACATCAGTGTGCTTTTATTGGTTTGAAAATCAGTTAGTGTACTAAAATTATCATTCCCTGGATTCAGAGTCTGGGATAAACTATTAAAGGATGAGGGTCAGGTTTTGGTTTTTCTTCCTGGTTGAGAAAAATGTATTTATCATTACACTTGCTGCAAAGCCTAACCATCTATGCAGACCCCTCCCAAAAGAAAGGTTATTGTTACACTTTTCCTGTAGAGGAAATTACCAGGTGTTTCAAAACACTCAACACATCCTACAGCTTAACAGTGTGTATGTCACCCTTATTATTTCCTCTAGAAGACTTGGCAAATTTATTAAGGCAACCTGAAAATCTCTGGAATCTGAGGTGAATGGCTG
>NW_009722091.1:0-4432 GCF_000703405.1 Apaloderma vittatum | reverse complement strand
AGTGTCTTCAGTGAAGTGTGAGCTGCAGCAGTGGCCGAGTCTGTGTGATCTCAGGCTCGTCTTGCTGGCATTAATGCTGATGAAAGTTTACTTACACAAAAACCCAAGGATTTTTTTTAGCCTCTCCAAGACATACTTTTCCATTTTTACCAGGAAAATTTCAAGTTTTAGAAAGCTGAACAGAATTTGTGTTGATAACAAAATAAAAGTATATGATAATTCTAGGCATCAGTATAAGTTATAGACACACTCACTGGTGACCTTTTCCTGACAGGATCACGTGCAACCACAAGCAGGTCTCCATGTTTGATTACTTTTTTTACGAAATTTAGCACCACCTCCTGGATGAAGCACCTCCGGCTGTTCTGCTGCTTCAAGACAGTCTTAATGCAACTTCTCCAGGAGCACAGCGCTGGGAGTCCTGGTGCTACTGCAGCCCTTAGCCCAGTTTGAGTTGCAAGAAGTAGGTCCCAAAGGTGCTTTTTTATCAGAATGTTGAAGAATTTGCTTTAAAACAAAAATCCTCATTTTTTTTTTACAGTATGTTTTCTAAGTTGCCTGAAGATCTCACGCCTGACTCAAGAAGTCCACAAGAACTATTCATGCTTGTGCAAAACACTGACCAAACAAAAGGAAACGAGTTCTCAATTTCTACGCAGAAGATTGGTACTGGCAGCGGTTTACAGCCTTCCACAAACCCACAGTGTACTTGCAGTCTTTTTGTCATTTTAAACTGGTAACTATGCATAATTCATTTAAGCTTCAAAAAATGGCAACAACTTCAAATCACTTATGTCTTTCAGAGCCAAACTGACAACTGCCAATTTTCAGTCCACCAGGCAAGCCAAGCACCACTGCAAATGAAATTTGGAAAAAAGGAGTCAATAATTTACTTAATACACGCCCGATAGAAAGCAAATAGAACTATTTCAAAGAGATAAGTCACCACATTTAAAAGAAACAATGTTTTGTTTTTCTGGGGACAAAGCAGGATCTTGTATTCTCAGTTATTCCCACTTGAGGATACACAAACATAAGAACAGTTATGCTTGTTCAGATCGAGGGTTCATCTAACTCATTCTTCAGATGTTTCTGACCATAGATTATTCTTACAGGCGTACTTGGTTCTACGTCAGTATTCACTGCACAAACCAGCACAAGAAACTGTCGGGAAAATCTGGCCTTCATGATTACTCCACGAAGAAGTGAAAATGCATTTAAACCACACAGCAAAATCCCTCTATACAAACAAGAGCTTCAGTAATACAGAACCGCAGAATTGCACTGACTTTCAAAACTACACAGTTTTAATTCCTGTTAATGTGGTCAAAGGGACGTTTATCACCTTTCACAATCATCTGAAACTATCTAGCTAAAATTATAATGATTAACTTGAAATCCCTTCAGGCAAAGCAATCAATATACATGTAGAGAAGGTTGCTAGCTAATGCCTAGAAAGAGTAGGCTGCTGATGATGCCCATGCCTCCCTGCTAGCTCCAGCACAAACTGTTTCCTCTCGGCAACTCTCATTTATTCCTCACAAACAGCTCAACTGAGTATGAAGCATGCAGTCAATGAAGAAGCCAGTTTCTGGGATCATTTCAGGATTTCAAGCATGATCTTCTCATACACAGTTGTCAGTAACTATTTTCCACTGCGCCCGCAGATTTCCATTAAAAGAGTTTTGTATAACCTTTGCAACACAAGTTACTTGGGCTTGTGGTCACTTCTACTTGTTGATCGTTCTGATTAATCCATTTCTGAGCTTTAAGTAGAACAAAAAGTAAAATAATTCTGAAGACTTCTACCTTGAAAAAGGCCAAAATTAAAACGAGATGCACTACTATTAGCATTTTCTATTTATTCTTATAAACTATTTTAAAATCAAGACTTTGTACATTGCATACTAGTTCAGCAACGCGCCGACAGACCCAAAGCTGACAAAGTACAAGTGTGTAAACCTACCACAGCTCCATTTAAGCTCAGTAGATTGACATTTTGTAACAACTGGAGATACAGTTATTCATGCAGCTGAAAAATACTTGTGTCTAAGTTCAAGAAAACATTTATCATAGCCACTAAAATATTAATTCATTTCAAGTAAAAAAATGCATTTTAAATTTTTTTTCATAATAATCAGTTGATGCAACCGAGTTTGTGGAAACCAGACTTCTACAACAGTGATCACGAGAGGCCCTCAGGTGCTACCTGGCTACTCTACCAGACCATGTAACATGAAAGATTTTTTTCCCCCCTAAGTATTTTAATAAAACTTAGTTCTCTACCGTCTATATTGTCCTACATCTAAAGCATAAGAAGGGCTGCATCTTGGCAAGAGAATTTGGCTACAATATTGTCATTTAGAAATCCCCATGTTTCATTACATTAAGTCTTCGGTTTATTTTTATAAGCATGTATTTTTTTGTTTGGCTTTGAAACATATCTTAGTTTGTGGTCGTGGAGACTGCAGACCCTAATCCCTCAAACATGCATTCTGCCCAACCCTGTGACTTAAAAGGATACTTGCCAGATCCCAGGCTCACATGCTCAAAGATGGTTTGGAAGCTAGTGTCGTGGAAAAACTCAATAACCAAAGTTAGCAAGCAGGTATTCTTTCTTACGGCACAGGGCATGTACAGGACTTCTTCCCAAAATGTACTGGCACAGGGAATGGGGAAACCCCCAACATATATGGGGTGCCTACGTGCATATTTATAGAGTCATTAATATAGTCCCTGCCCAGTTCGCATGGCAGTGCATCTCTCTGGTGGTCCTCAGGTGCGCTCTGGTGGTCTTCCTGAGGAAGACTCCAAGTTTTCCTCGGCCACAAACTTTTGACCTCTTGTTCTGCCTGGTGTCCTGGATCCTGCACCAGCAGGATCCATCCCTGTGCAGCTCTGCAACCAGAGGTCCTGGCCTCCCCCTGCAGCTCTCCTGTAGCTTGCACATTCCCCCTTCCTGACAAACAAAAAATTCACACCTCAAGCTGCAGAACAAAAACAGCCACCCCGAACTAAACAACTATTCAACCTACAGAACACAAACAATTCTTAAATTTATATCCCAACCTCCCAAACTTCCACATATCACTAGTAGCCCAAGTCTGGAGAGCATTGGACCAGAGGAAAAAAAAACCAGCAGAAAGCAACAACACCACCACAACAAATCAAATCACAGAATCAGTGAATCAGAGAATCATAGAATGGCCTAGGCTGGAAGGTACCTTAGAGATCATTTAATGCAACCTCCCTGTCACGGGCAGGGACGCCTGTCAACTAGATCAGGCAACACACAGGGACAAAGAAAAGAACCTCCCCCAAAAAACACCTTACAATAGTGGGACATGAGCATTTCTGAAGAAACAACACAAATCTCTTCTTGCAAATGCACTCAGGATGACAACTGGAAATTTCTTTTCTTGTTGCAACACGTATTTCTCCGTGCTCCCTTCCTTCACTGATGGCATTCTACAAAGATGCTGCACTACCATCTGAAAAATGATAGCATATTTAAAAACACCAATAACCAGCCCGGCCCAAAATACTTCAAAATCTAGAGAACAAGATTCCTTTACCCATGGAAGAGTTCTAAGTTCACAATGCAAAAACAAGTGCAGCTTACTTACTCTCAAAAAAAAGATTGTTTTATTTTATAACCCCATCGAATGAAGGATTTAAGCAAGCAAGAAAGCTTTCTTATTACATCAGTTAGTATTACCAATTACATTAGTAGATTACCAAAATTAAGAAAATAAGTATCTCACCACAGGATGTCGTCAGTACCAACAATATTTTAGATCCTATTGGCTTCCTCTCCTGGAAGCAGAAGCTGTGCAAGCAAGTGGCAGCGTTTATCGCCAACCCCGAAGAGCTAAACGGCTGCAAATGACAAAGTTCAAACTTCTGCCTGCCTTTGAGTACCGAGGACTTGCGACTAGTCTTGAGGATTCTCCTATTAGCTGCACTAAACCCTTCTTCGCAGAGCATACCTAGAAAAACAGGGGACCTGAGCACCAGCTTTCAACACTGGATTCCTTTAAAAAAGTCGCTTTTCAGCTGCCTCGGGGCAGGCTGGAAATGGGACCCCGCTAGAAGCGCGGGGTGCCTGCAAGCGCGGAACGGGACCTTTCTCTCGGGTCTCGACTCCAAACACCCGGAGGGCTCATCAGAACAGATTCTCGGTTCCGACTGCTTTCCTGTTCAAGAAAGCCAGTTTTATTTCAGGATCTATCCATCAAAGAGCTCCACTCACCGACTGAAACTCGGTGACTCGACCGAACCAAACAATTTGTTTTCCCGGCAGCTGAGTAGATGAAAACAGCCTCAAGATGTTCGACACGAAGGACGGGGCAACGGCAAAGCTCTTTCCACCTCGCCCCACCGATCCTCTCCGGAAAATAAAACAAAGGGAGAGCATCAGGCCGGACAAGAC
>NW_009722090.1:0-3586 GCF_000703405.1 Apaloderma vittatum | reverse complement strand
TTTTTTTTTTTTTCCTCTACGTGGCTGGCTGATATATTTGATTCCTTCCCCTATGCACAGGCTGAAAGTCATATGCATCTGACATTTGGTTTCAGTTATAACTACTTCACTTGGTTACTCTTGAAATCTTGACACTTTTGTAAACATTATTTCTGCAGAGGTAAACATATTTTGTTTGAGCCACGTGTCTTGGTGAAAAATAATTGCTTTATACGTGAAGAAAAAAAGTTTGAAGGACAGTTTGCAAATCTCGGTGAGAAAGGATTCTGTTGCTGAGATGTTAAGTAGCTGATAAGCGTGTGATATTCTTTGTAGCCTGATAGATTGGTTAATAAAATGTCAGATAGCTGTTTTGTAAAAATATCTGCCTTTACAGCTGGCTAATCTAGCTCATTTATTCACCTCTGTCCTACCTTCATCTTTTTCCCAGAGGCTACATTTTCATCATTTAACTCCTGTGTTTCAGGCCTTTGATGCATGTTACAAAGATAAATAAACAATCCTCATTTTTAAAGGAAAGGTTTTCCATTTTAGGACCAAATTCAACAAGGTCTAAACTAATAACAGAGGGGATATAAAACAGTGGAATAAATCTAGTGGTCCTAAATCAATTCACTGAATACAGCAGGAAACCAAGAGTTGAAGGCTGGTTTGCTTGAGAAGCTTCACAGTCTGTATCACTCTCTTATTTCCTTAGTTAAGGCAATAATATATTTACTTTGCTTGTGTTTCTATAGCATAATTCCCCACATCTTTCTTGTGGACTAACCCATTCTTTTGTATTCCCAGTCTAAACCTTGTTCCTTTCTCTCACAAGGAGGCTGGGGTTGGGGAACAAGAAGGAAGGGAGTGTTTGAAGCTTTTTTAATTGTTTTGTTAAAAATGAGTGCATACAAGTACAAGGGCTGAAGAATGGCCAAGCTATGAGGGGTGCATAGTTACCTTCTTTGCAAGAAGGGATTCAAATCAAACCCTCTTGAAAGATTGTTTTTCCCTTATACAATTTCTTGTTCTCTGGATTGTGCTGGATAATGCAGAGGGATTTAGTTATTGCACTAGAGCATAGGACAGTCAGATTTTCAAGTAAAGTAGCAAAAATTGTGCAGGGTAAAACTCAGCCTAGAATTTAAATAGGAAACTTGGACAGATTTATTTTCAGAACATTGGTGCATCCTTCCTCTAAATCCTTTCACAGCAGATTATATGAGTTTATTGACCCATTCATCAGTACACTTAGGAGTATGTTTGTTGTCATCTGCCCCTGCTGGGCTGTGCAGTTTGCAACATTGAGCACTTGATGTTGCACAGCCTCATGAGTGAAAACAGCAAACTTCAAGCGTTGTTCTAGGATAATGGCTAAGGGATTAAGCATTCCAGTGTAGCAAACATGCAGGCATGCAGGATAGAAAGGGTCTCATGGGAAACAAGTTTCAAATGGAAAGAACTTAGCCTTTTCAGGGAAAATGCCACGATCTTGTGGACTACCATGTCTTGAGCAGGCACTGAATATACCAGCACTATACCAGCACTTAATGGCCATCCTTCTCTCAGAGTATGCATATAACCTATGTAGTTTTTCTTACTGGAGTTGTTCACACATCAAAAGCTGACTTTAACTCTTGTTCTGCGTTGGAGTATGAAGAGGTCTTCAGCAGTTGCTTATAATACAGTCTTAAGATGTGTTGATCATCTGCAGAAGGACCAGATCCTCAGCATTACTCTGGATTTTGTGTCTGAGTAAAAAAAGAGTTTGGTGATTTCAGAGGATACTTATCTCAAACTTTTTCTCCTTTGGACTTGAATCAGTAGTAAACTGTTCTGTTTTGCCCCTTTGCCCATGTTGAAAATCCTTTAACCTCATAAGGCAAGGCCAAATGTAAGATTTCTCCGTGAATGCTACCACAGTCACTGGGAAAACACAAATAATTCTATTTGTTTAACTTCTTTAATTTTTCAGTCTGACATTTCTCCACTGCACTCAGAGCTAAGATTCATTTGCAATCTTAAAGCACTTCTTTATTTTTTATTTTTTTTGTACGAGTGAAGAGGTGCCCTGCTGGACCTTCTGTTTGTGAGCAAAGAAGGTCTAGTGGAAGATGTGGCAGTTGGAGGCCATCTAGGGAACAGTGACCATGAAATTATCAAGTTGTCTATTCTTGGAAATGCTAGGAAGAGTGACAGCAAAGCTGCCGCTTGGGACTTCTGAAGGGCAGACTTTGATCTGTTTGGGAGGTTACTCAAAATCCCTTGGGAATTGAAGGATATAGGAATCCAGGAAAGCTGGATGCTACTTAGGGAGGAAATCTTGAAGGCTCAGGAGCAGGCCATCCCTACATGCCTTAAGACAAGCTGGTGGCATAGACCGGCCTGGCTGAATAGGGACATGTTGCTGAAGATCAGGGGAATAAAGGAGAGTTTATGGCCTCTGGAAAAGAGGGGAGGCAGAGAGTTTATGGCCTCTGGAAAAGAGGGGAGGAAACTCATAGTGAGTACAAGGATAACGTTAGGTTATGTAGGGAGATTATTAGAAGTTCCAAGGCACAGTTGGAAATTAATCTGACTTTGAAAGTAAAGGACTGTAAGAAAAGTTTTTATAAATACATTAATAACAAAACAAAGAACAGAGAGAGCCTCCATTCCCTGCTAGAACCAGAAGGAAATACAGTAACAAAAGACAAGGATAAGGCTGAGGTGCTTAATGCCTTCTTTGCCTCAGTCTTTAGTAATAGTAACGTCTGTACTGAGGCAAGCCAGCCCGCCGAGCCAAGAGAATGGGACCGAGAGCAAAATGTCCCCCTCTGCAATTCATGAGGAGACGGTCAGGGACCTACTACTACATGCTGAAGTCCATAAATCTATGGGGCCAGATGTGATACACCCTAGAGTACTAGGTGAACTGATGAGGGTTCTCACCAGACCACTGTCCATCATTTATCAACAGTCCTGACTTATTGGAGAAGTCCCAGCTGATTGGAGGTCAGCAAATATAACACCCATCTGTAAGAAGGGAAGGAAGGGTGACCTGGAAATTACAGGCCTGTCAGTTTAAGTTCAGTGCCAGGGAAGCTGATGGAGCAGGTCATCCTGAGTTCCATTATGCAGCACATGCAGGACAATCAGGTGCTTAGACCCAGACAGTGTGGGTTTATGAAGGGCAGGTGCTGTTCAACAGACCTCATCTCCTTCTAGGACTGGGTGACTCACTTGCTGGATGAAAGATGTTGTGGATGTTGTTTACCTTATGGATGTTGTCTGCCTTGAATTTAGTAAGGCATGCGACCGACAGCATGCTCCTGGAAAAATTGACTGCGCTTGGGTTGGATGGGCATGCTCTGTGCTGGGTGAAAAACTGCTTAAATGGATGAGTCCAAAGAGTTGTGGTCAATGGAGTTAAATCCAGTTGGCGGCAGGTCATGAGCAGTGTCCCCCAGGGCTCAGTGCTGGGGCTGCTTCTGTTTAACATCTTTATTAATCGTTTGGACCAGGGAATCGAGCGCACCCTTGGTAAGTTTGCAGATCACATCAAGCTGGGTGGATGTGTCCACCTGCTTGAGAGAAGAGAGGCTCTCCAGAGGGATCTGGACAG
>NW_009722089.1:23129-30597 GCF_000703405.1 Apaloderma vittatum | reverse complement strand
CTGCCCGGGAGGCCGGGAGCGGCCGCGGAGCTGCGGAAAGCTCCGTCCTCTTCCTCGGGCGGAGCGAGGAAACGAAAGTGCTGTGGAAAGGACTTTTTTAGGTAAACACCGGAAGAACACGGCGTTTCACTCGTCATCCGCTGCTCTGACTCAGCTTTGCTAGGACAGCACTCGTCTTCTTTTTGGAAAGTCTGAACATGTATCTCATATATCAAAGCATCAAGAAACTTTCCTAATACAACAGAATAACAAAATTAATACAAAGTCTTATTCTGTTCGGGCTTATTTTAAATGCTTCCGCAAATAGAAGAAATAAAGTAAAAAAGTAAAAAAAACCACTAATTTACAACATAGTTTTTAAAAAACATTATAATTTGGAACTTTGAGGAGAGGACTTGCTTTTTTTTTTTTTTTGGGTCCCAAATTAGAATTTCTTACTGGAAATAACTCGGCAAGACTGAACCTCAAAAACGTAGGGCTCTTTATGTAACAGAAGAGACTGTACATCAGGAAACTATATTGGAAATAAAACCAAAAATCTCAACAGAACTCAGAGAGACCTGTGGCTGTAAAGCCTGTCTAGCACTCCTTAGTGGCGGGAGCAGCAGGACTTTTGCTGTGCTATGTGCTCCTAAGAGGTTTAGAAAAAAGGTACAAAGAAAGAGAAGTCAGTGTCTTGAGATAGTAAAGGTTTAGGTTAACAAAATACAAGAGACAAAGCAGTGCAGAAAAACTGTGTGATGCCAGATCAGTGCACAATAAAATTGTAAATGAAGCTAGGTGTTTATAAGTACAAAAGCAAAGCATGTGAAAAAAAAATCTTAATTATATCTGCATAAAAATGGTCTGAGAATATTTACTGTTCAGGAAGGAGTATGAAACATGGAATTATGTGCAAATACGGAATTGACCAAAAAGCAAAGTGTGTGTGACATTACGAAGGGAATAGAGAATCAAATAGAAAATGAGAATTGTGACACTGTATGACTGCATGGGGTTTCCACAGGCTGAGCCCTTCTGTTCTCTCACCATCTCATGTAGAGAATTGGACTAGATAGAAAACAAGGCTATTCAAAGGCATGGAGCTGCATCTGCACTTTAACTAGAATAGGATTCTGCCACCTGGAAAAAAGACAAATTAGGACAATGCTGGGATCCTGTACAATTACAAACAGTGTGGGAAAAAGAAAATATACTTCATCGCTATTTCTTGTAACAAGTTGTGGGAAGGACTCAGCGAAGTTATAGAGGATCAGGTCTGAAAGAAACTAAATATTCTATACTCCTTAAGTGATATTAGTCCTTGTAGTTAGATGTGGGGTACACTGATGCAGGAAGTTCTAGAGACTAAGCATAGATACAGGTCAGAAATGACTTAGACAGGTGACCTGACAGTACCTGCAAGGGGTTGGTGGGACTTGGCTGGTCCTGCACAGCCAATGGTGCCGCATGCCGTGCCACACTCTGAGTCCCATCCCAGCTGACCAGCACCAGTGCAATGGATTACCTCACCAGGCACTCACCACGAAATCAGGGTCAGTGTCCCAGTCGTCTCCTTGAGCATCAACCTTCACTGACACGTCATGTCCCACGACTGCTTTCCACATCTGTTGAAGGAGGACACAGCATCAGCCAGAGCCCAGCATCCAGGCGCTGCTGGCTCACAGCCACAGTCATGTCGGATCACAGCAGTCGTGGCATAACTTGGACTGGAAGGGACTCTTGCAGGCCATTTGCCCTGCTGATCTCTCTGTCCCTTGTTAGCCCAGAGCATCCCAAAATGGCTACTTTTGAGCACCCCAGCACCTTTTTCAGCAAAACTCGTAGTGTTTATGCACGCTGACTCCACAGTTAAAAGGCACACCTTATTTTAATGTATAGTAGTGCTAGCACCCAAATACCAGATTCTGCTTTTCCAGCATACATTAATTTTCTGTGCTGCGGGAGACCATTCCCTGCTTTAACCTCCTTTCTATTAAACACAGTTATGGCACACCACCAGAGGCTGTGGCTTGCTCTGTCACCACATGATGCTCATTTACCTGAGGTTGGACTCTTCAAGTCTCTTGTCTGTTTTCAACCTTTTAATCACTGCCTAAGTGTGCTAGAGAAGGCTCAGAGAAAAGCCGCATGCTGCTCTGACAGTGCTGGTACAGTACACTGGGTGGCATTTATGTCTGTTATATGGCAAAAACAGGAAATTGGGTTAAAGCATAAAGTGTGCAGGGCTGAAAAGGCTGAAGTTGCAGTGGTGTGACTGTCCAAAGAGGCCCGGAGGAAGTGGTAGTCCCAAGGAGAGGAAGTTAAATAAAAGTAATGTGAAATCTAAAACTCCTGCATTGCATTCTCAAGGTAACCGTGAAAAAAGATGGTGGAAAAGCCCCTCCCAAACAACAGTTTCTACAAAATGAGAGACAGAGGAAAGATTATATGGCTTGCCTCCTACGCACAGAGCAATCATTCCCAGAAGAGCTCTCACAACCATCACCTATGATGTTGAGGAACACCAGTTGTTCTCACTGTCACCCAAAACAACTTTTCACTGGGGCAGAGAGAAAGACTGAACAGAAAGTGCAGCAAAGACTGGGCTGCTGACCTGTCACATGACTGCAAGGATCACATAAACCTGTGAACAAACCAACAGAAAAAAACCTGCTTTGTGATAGAGCTTCATTTAATAGCCCACTTTTACTATATGCCTTTCTACAGCACTAACTCCTCAATCTCACTACCATGCAGTAGCCTACAAACTGGTCCCAAGTGCCCAAAACAGTTGCCTTCTGTGCAAGCAAAATGTTTATGCTGAACAAGAAAATTAACTGTACAACACAAAAAGCTGTTAAGTGAATAACCCTCCAGTTCCTTCCAGTGCACTGCTCAGCTTCAAGCTGCTCTTACCGATTGTCTAGAGAATCAACAACTGCAAGACCAGGGAGCAAAGGCAACAGAAACTAAAAGAGCATAGCAGGGTTGAGTCTTTATTTTGTTACATAAAAGCCAGATAATTAGCTAAGGGAGAGGATGTAAGACCTAGGCAGATTTTCTGCTAAGATCTGGCTTTAGGCCTTCCCCAGGCTGACCTCAGGGAATAAAAAAAAGGTTGTCATACTCCAGAAAACAGCAGGTCTGAGACATACTCTGCTGTACATGTATGCATTGACAGTAAGCTTGTGACAAACTGAGTATAGATAATTGCAAAGAGAAGGAGAAGCAGGAAGGCTCATATAGACGATGTAGCACCATGTAACAATACCTTTTCCCCTCCCTAATTTGTTAACATGTCTCACTCCAAAGATTTTTAGTTTGTGGCTCAATTTTGTTAATGATAGAACAACAGCAATAACCAGCTAGCACAGGGCTGTACAACAGGGCAGCTAACCTGAGCTGCTAGCTCAAATGCAGGTGGTTCCGGCTTTTAAATGCTGCCATAAATGGTTCTTTACCACTTAGTCTCTGAAGCCATCCACCATGCATCTTGGGAACCATGACAGACCACAGACCGTGATCACACCACAAGGCTCCAGACACCCTCTACAGTGAGGAATATCTGCCAGAGTAGCATCTCAACCCTTTATTTTGTCCCATCTTTACCCCTGAAAGCATCCATTACCACACAAATACAGAGCTACAGCACTCAGCACACTGGTTGATTTGGAAACGTGGCTCTTTAGAACCTCAAACACAAGAGCAACAATGATGACCAAGGAACAGACTGAGACGCAAATGTCAAGCATGCTTGGTCAGGAAGGAGTTCTCTTTGCCCACCAAACCCCTACATTTTTTGTTTCTCACTTTCCACTCTCAGAACACACTCAGCTCTCTTACCTTTAAGGCTCACCAGCTCCTGCTCACAAACTTGCTGCTTTGTGCTCAGGCACCTGTTGCCAGCGGTAGCTTTAGGACTGCTGCGTGCTCCAGTTCCTGTTTTAACTTCAGCTGTCTTCACTTCCTGTGTCCCAGCCCCCAGCTCTGCTCAAGACATCAGTACCAAGAGCTGCCCCAGTGCTTGGCGGCTCCCTCGCACTGCAAACCAGTGCTCTGGCACGCTGACAAGGCATAAACCCAGGGTACAAATTATTAACTCCACGAGTAGTGCTTGATGGGGCACAATTACATTTTTTAGTCTGTTTCTAAACCAGCAGAACTTTGTCTTATTTCAGTTCCTGGTTCGTTTGGGCTTAGCCCACCAGCCTGGGTGTACACCCAAGAAGTTGTCTGGTAGCCAATGGGAGCCTGATATGACTTCGATTGACTGCAGCACAGATCAGACTGAGATTTAAAGTGGGCTCCTGCCAGGGGGTGTCTGTGAGTACAACCCTCTGGAGCAGCAGGTCCTGCAGTGGGGGCAGAGCCTCTCTCCTTCGGTCTGGGACACCAGTCAGGGTAACTCCTCGAGGTTGAGAGTCCTCATCTTTATATGGGTGAGTGTGTGTGCAATCCGGATTGTTATTCTCAGCTTGAGTTTGGTGTAGTGTAGTAATTGCTCTTCTCAACCAATACCAGAACTTGTAAATTTCCGCGAGCTCTCATTTTTTAATAAACTTAGCTTAATTGCATTTGTGGTTGAATGGGAGCACTCCTCAAAATGGGCTTTAAGAAAACTATTAAATATAGTGGAAACATTATATATGGTCTTACAATACCCTATTACTCGCTTTGGTTCTAACAGTGGTGGTGGACTGTAATAGAGAATATGAACAAAAGTAGCTGTCTTTTAGCTACTTTAGCCCCATCTAAGTTAGTAGCCTGCTTCCAGCTTGCTGTTGCCAACTCCTGTGTCCTTTCTGGGGTTGCACAGCTCTAACATGGTGCAGTGTTCAGTCAAGTGTGCATAAACGCAAAGAAAAGTAAACCCAAGCAGATATTGTTTTATTGGAATTGCTTGCACTATTGAAGTTTCCTTCTTCTGTTATTGCAGCAAAAGCTGAAAAAAGCTGAGAGGTGAGATACAGTAGATGGTCATCTCCATAGGCACCCAAAAATATGAAGAAACAGCTTCTGCAATCAACATACAAGGAAGTGTACATAAAATTGACCTACAGTTCCATGTTGGTCCTGTAAAGGGTGTGATACAGCAACAGTATACCCTCAAGAGACTTCTGACAACATTACACAAATTATATCTGAAAAATAATCTTTATTATATATAGAGGAGCACATGCCCCAGGAAGCTATAGGCAAAGTATTTGGTCACTGAATTTTATACAGTTGAGGAAGTCCACATGGATAATCAAGGGTAGCACACAAATGGATATATAGTGCCAATGTTCTGGACCTGCCAGAGCTTCAGTTATTTTAGCTACCATGATGAAATCATTCCATCCTCAAACAGGCTTTGTCCACTGGCTACAGAATCTTAGTTTACCAGCAATATCAGAAGGACTATCTATTTCCCATGGGAAAAATGTGACTTAATACTCTATCAAGAGGCAGATACAATCCTTCTGGCAAGTACTCTGAACAGAACAACCTCTTGGTTTCTGACAGGGAACTCAACTGGAACTATCTTCTTTGCATTCAGCATTCTCCCTTTGGAAGAGGGCAGTCTCAATTCCAGGACATATTCAGGAGCTCTTTAGAAAACATAGCTTTTCACACATCCTATAAAATCAAATCCATTTGTATCAGTTTCCTTTAGATTCAAACAAATCCAATGACCAGCACTAGCTTTCTACAACAGGCTTTTCCTAAAGCAGAGATGCCAGAAGGTTTCAGAACTCTAGTCCTTTCTTCAGCACAGGGGGCACAGTTCATTTCTGGAGCTTGTGCCTTTGATTTGAGTTCACATAGCACATTATGGAACCCTTCAACACTGCCTATACAGATGTCATCTTGTGACAAGGGTTCAATGGATGAGAATGCAGGAGCATGGCTGCTCTCATTTCAAGAGGTATGCAAGTATCTTCCATCATGAGAGGTGCACAAATGCTCCGAACAGCAAGATTATTAACTTAGAGCTAAAAAGTTTCTTGTTTCCTATTCCTTTTTAATAACTAAATTACTGACATTATTTTACAGGCTTGTCAGGGCAGACATATGATTGCTTTTAAATGGAATGCTCAGCAGGTCTAGTTATACTAATTTTGGCCTTTCTTCAAAAGGAGATACAACTGAGTAGGAAACATGATTTTGAAATTCATGTTTCTTAAAGTGTCCACAGCTTCCTTAGGATATGGATTTCAAAGAGCACCGAGCCACGGAGCAAATCTAAGGGATAGAAGAAAGGGAAGAAGTTTCTCTTTCTTGTGTCTAGCTACAGGGTTTCCCCAAACCAACTCACTCAGTCTAAGAGAGGTAAGATCTTAGGAGTTCCTAGAAGTGTTGAAGTACTGCAGCATCTCAAGAATATTTTTCTTATTCCTACCGCAGCACAACACTATATAAAATGAGTGGTGCTACCTCCAGGTACAGGAACACATGCTGTCCTTGAAACTTGTAGCATGAGAATCCTGGCTCCGAACATGTACCACTCATTTAAAAACACCGAAGGAATGGCAGGTGTCCTGAAAGCAGATCCCCAGCATCAGCACTTGCTACTGCATACTTAGCAAGCAACCTAGGTGCAAGTTGCTGGGCACAGCTGCTACTGAACGGCTGATGTGGAAAAAGAAGGCAGCTGCGTGAAGTGCTACTCAGTTGCTAGGGAATGTAGGCCCTGATTACACAGAGGGCTGCGGGTCAAGAGAAGACTGTTATTCCTGTTCATAGGTGGCCTGTAAAGCACAGGAAGAGCAGGACATGGACAGCAAGCAGATACATGGCCACTAGCAGAGGCAAGTGGGTCCGGGAATGGAAGAGAGAGCGTAACAGGCGTCGTAGTCCAACAATATTCCGAGTCTGGAAGAGTAAAAGAGAGAGACAAGTCAGTACCAGGAATGGATTATGTCCCCAACTGCCTTCACCCAGAGCTCTCCAGATCATGAAGATAAGTTTGCTCAAGCTAATGAGCATGATCCTTACCAAATGTATTCTACTGTCAGATTTCACCTTTAGAGTCAATCCTCAGTGAAATATTTACCTTCCCCTGCTCTGTGCAGGTTTCTCACAAAACAGCTGTCTCAAATTCTCCTTATGAGCAACAGAATGCAGAACATCTCTGACATTTGGTCCCTGCAAATTTCTAGCAACTCTGCGTGGAATATAGACAAATGCATCAATGGTACATTTCTGCTGCAGCCTCAAGCTCCTAGAGCTGCTCTCTGACCTAGAAAATTATTATTTATTTGTTGTGTTTCTACCCTTGCAGCTGAAGGCTGTTGAACAAGCTGCTGTAGAGTGACCTTACTTTACAGGGCCTCTTCGAGGAGTACTCAGACAATCTAACATCTACTGGCAAAGTTCCAGCAGAAAGAAAAACCTGTCTATCCTAGTAATAAACCCCAAGCATGAGCACAGCGTAGCTTCCAGTTATGGCTCTTTCCTTAATGCTACTGACGCTGCTCTTGAGAGCACCACTCCCAAGTCTTGA
>NW_009722089.1:0-23098 GCF_000703405.1 Apaloderma vittatum | reverse complement strand
CCCTCCAGCAGGACTGAAACAGGACAGGTGATTGCCAGGCTGTCATTCAGTACAGTGAAAAAGCAGCTCTTTGCTTTGGCTCCCAGCCTGACTGACACAGGTTTGAAAGGGGATGAGTGAGGAAAAACTGAGATGGTTGCTAAAATAGAAGGGCAGGCTCTCCAGACATCACACATGCTAGGGCAACATATACTTCTTATGCATGAGACTGCACATTGTTTGCCCAGACTTTGCCTATTGGCTCACCACTGAGGCCTTAAATATTCCACCCAAGGCCACATTTTAGGCACAGACAATGCTGGCCTACATTTTAGTGACCTCTGAAATTTAGTGTGCTTTTGCAGACTTTAGCAGAGCCACAATCAGAACAGGATGTGGCTTTTGGCATGGAAAACAGAGCAAGACAAGAGCAGAAGCCTACGCAAACTCAAACAGATTAAAATCTTCCTACAGAAGGATTTAGTTGCCATAGGTTCACAGTTTTCGGTTCACATTTTCTTGCTTCAGCCAGGGCTCACACCACTGACAGCTGTGAATATAAATTCTTACTTTGCTGGAATTACTGTCCATGGAGTCAATCAGCAAGGAATGCTCATGACCCGGAGTCATATCAATGCTAGCGCTTAAGGAAGACGTCCACTCGCTTGACTGCAACCTGCCAGAAAAAGCATGAAATTAAATTCCATTTCTTATTATGTCCCACACCAATAGGGTGGACAAACTTAGGAAAGAAGGCATTTCTTCAAAAAGCAATCAACCACTGCAAGCAAGCCATGGCCTTACTTGACAAGAACTGGTTTCATTTGTACAACTGTAGTGCGTCCTGAGTGCAAGCTGAGCAGGACTGGGTGATCCAACTAGCGGTAGTCCTCATCCTCCTTCCTTCCTCCACCAGGAGGCTGGTGAAGCTGTAATGGAGTGGGCATATTGTGCTCTCCATACAAGCTACACCTGCTCCGTGCCGGCCGCTTCCTGTCACCATAGTTATAGCCATAGTAAAAGAGAAAAGTAAAACTTCCATACTGCATGATGTGAAATTACCATTCCTCTCCAGTAGAGAGGACAATTCAGCTGCTGGCAGTGGAGTCCTTTTTAACCTAATTTATATCCTGTCAGTTCAAAACTCGTGATTTCTTTCTTTTGCCTTTGAGGAATTTTGAACTCTTCAACTTAACGGAGGTCTCTGTTCTACATGGGGGCTTTCAAGTGAAATTTCATAGTGTGTGACTTGAAAGAAGTCAGGGCAGATGATTTAACTGTGTATTTTAAATTCTATGAAATTACTTTGGAAGCCAGCTCTGATCCAAGTAGTGCTGGTTCTTCTTAACCATTTTCTATTGATAGATATTCAAGATTGATAAGATGCTATTAAAGGATGAAATGTGGAAGCAGCACTGTCAACTCTTCAGGCTAGCATTAGTGAGTGAACTGAAATCACTACAGTTGTGGGAGGCTTTCACAGACTTTAAGGCTAGAAGGGGCTGCTATTGTCTGAGCTGTGTAGCAATTACCAGGGAACTTCATCCAGAATTCTTCATACAGACATTTTTTTTTTTTTTACTGAATCAGCATGTCTGTTAGAAGACATGGTTTTCATGCAAAAGACTCCAATAGTGAGGTTTGTTTTGACTACCAGGAAATGTACAGCAAAAGTGCCTATAATCAAGTTACATGATAAAACCTATGAAGAGAAACAGGCATTTCTAACGTGTGACTCACTACATCCTAATCCTAACATCTAGCCTAGGTCAGCCTCCTTTTCTCTGCTGACTGCAAGAGCATCTGTCAAGTAACCTGAGATACACAGTGCATTGGGTACAAATGGCAAGGTTTCAGCAACATGTACTTGCAAGAGAGCACTGTGTGGCAGGTGCCAGTCACAGCTGGATTGGTTAAGGGATGGTGCCTCACTGTGTGCCAGAATTACAACCAGGGAAGTACTGGATGCCTCGGCTCAAACACATTTAACAAGAAGTGGTAGCTGCTAGGGGAACGAAGGAATGAGTCATAAACAAGGAGCATCACTGCAAGCATTACTTGTAGTAAAAAATGAGCATCTCCATAAACAAGGAGAAATCACTGCCTAGTGACTCCAGGCTCCTACATGGCTCTTTTCCCCACCCAAGAGACAGAGTGTAACATGCAGTGCAAACAACGGGACTGGATACTGGGGGAGAATGGGTGTCTAGACTCAAGGTGAGCCTGGGAAAGGTGAGAAGAAGTGTTTACCCTAAATGTTTAATTATTTCTTAATACCCAAAATAATTAAAAACTTATATTAATGGGCAATACATTAAAATTGACTGACATTCTTCAAGTCAGGACTGTTTTGACCATGACAGACTCACTGAGGAGACAAATCCCCTGGAAGTACAAAACTCCTCTTCCGCCTTCACCCAATTCCCAGTCTCTAAATCATATTTTCCAGTAGTTAATTTAAGTCACTGAGAAAACTGGCATCTCATTTCCAGTCATAATTTGTCTTACTGTCTAGTCAATTGTCTCATTCTTTGTCTGCAATTGAAGGATAGCCTGAACACCAGGAAACACTTTTTTACTGTATGGGTGACTAAGCACTGGCAGAGGCTGCCCAAGGAGGTTGTGAGATCTTCCTCCTTGGAGTTATTCAAAAGCCATCTGGACATGGTCCCAGGCAATTGACTCTGGGTAGCCCTGCTTGAGCTGGGGCATCGAACCAGATGACTTCCAGAGGTCCCTTCCAACCTCAACCATTCTGTGATAGACATGGTATAGTCATTTCTATGCCCCAGCGACATTTGACAAAAGGTCAAGTGTGGATGAACACAAAGCTAGGATCACGATACTTCTATGGTGATACTGCCTGTTTGGTCAAGCTTCCTCACCTCCTGATCTGATCCTGTGCTTCAGAGAGTGCTTCCTCTACAGCAAGACGACGGTCCCGTTCTTCCTCCAGCTGCTCCTCTAAATACCTCAGATCCTGCTTTGTGTTGTTATGTAAACGTTCTGTTTCAGACAACCTGTCAGAAAATAACCAAGCATATGCCAAAGAAGGGCTTATTCATGGACTATTCTGTTTGTATTGCATTCGCTGATGCAGTGTGTGATCACACTCCAATTCCCTTCCACTTCACACAGGAGTTATCTTTCATCAACATATTAAATTATTTGGAAAGCAAGAGAGCAGATACATCTGTTGAGGATTCTGTGCCACATAAGGAAGGAGTTCCTTGGCTTTATCATTCATGGCCCCGCTTTCTGAAAACTATTTTGAAAGGCTATGAGGAATCATGTGCTAGATCTTAGTTCCAGAAAGTTACAATGAATCATGTGCTGGTTCTTAATTCCAGACACTCTCAGGCTAGCATCCTTGAGTCCACGACCACTGATACATTTTAGCAGTGACTGAGGACTCTGTCCATCAGATCAAAGATATTAGTTTGGCTGGTGACCAGAATTGCTGCTGCATGTTTTCTCTTTGTTTTTTGAAGTTCAGTCCAAAGAGATAAGTAATGGCAGCTGTCAAGTGCATAGAACAGATCCTCCACCTCCACAAGGTCCTAGCATGGAACTAAGTTTTTTCCAACACTCTGACAAAGAGTAGTAGAAATAGGCTCATCACTAGCCCAAAGACTTCCATCAGGACTAACATCCCCATCCCGTTTTCTCAGGCTTTCTTTACCTCAGCTGCAACTCCTGAAGTTCTGGTGTGTAACTGCCTCTCTGAGGCTCATTCTTTTCCTGGGGTGCTCCTGGAGCAGCATCTGTTGCAAACAACTCCTGAAAGCAAGCATGAATGTATGGCAGACAGAGTGAATGAAGGTCATAAAAAGTATCTACAATGCTGCACAGACAGTGGACCCATCTGCAATATGCTTTTTCCTTCCTTGCACCAAGACCACCCTTACCATGCCCTTGTCTGCAGACTGCAGCTCCTGGAGCTGTCTCTCAAGCTCCAAGCAACGGTTCAGAACCTCACTATAGTGTTGATGGTTTTCACAGATGTTCCGATTGCTACCGCGCAGTTGGAGGGCGAGGGCATTTTTCTCCTCAAAGACCTGAGATAGCTGAGAAGAGAACAACATTATTAAGTAAAGAACTCATATTTTTGTGAACGCAAAATTGTTCTCTGTGTAACTGAGGATAAGAATTCTATTGAGAACACGGGAACTGCCACACTGCATATTACCAAGGTCCAAAGACCAGTGATAATCTCCAACAGTAGCTTGTGGCTAAGGTTTCCAGAACAGGATTCCCAAAACATCAACATGACGTAAAGAATTAACATACTTCCAAAACAAGATTTCTGCAGTGCTGAGATTGACCTAAAACTTTCAGAAAAGTCATCCACAAATTATGATTTTATATTCCTGCTTTCCCCTTGAATGAAACTTGCTTTCTGAAGATTGCTAAATTCTGAGTCTTCCACTTCACAGTGGGAATTGGACTGTTTGTGATTCTGCATTGAACTGTCGAAATGTTTTCAAGACCACAGGCAGCACTGAAGATCACGAGCATGCCTTCCAAAGGAGGGACTTCCCTCAGGAATCTAGAAAGCAGGAGCTAGAAAGTACTCCCTACAACAGAAATGCAATCTGGAAACAACTTTCTTCACACAATCTCACTTTCTGGTCCCTTCATCTGTCTCCCTCTCTCCTTTCCCTTCTGTCTCCCTCCTCTCCATCCTTTCCCCATTGCCCTCCACCCCACTTATGTCCCCTCTTTCCTCGCCTCTCTCTCGTCCTCTGTCCTCTTCTCTCCTCCCTCCTTCTTTCTCCCTCTGGGTACTTTAGAAAAAGGGCACAAAAAGTTGCTGATTCAGAGAATACTGTCACTGATCCTCATGAATGTGATCTATATATGGCCGGGAATACCTCTTGGCTGGAGGGCAGGAGGGCTCTGCGGAGGGACCGGCACAGCCTGGATCCATGGGCCGAGGCCGGTTGTGTGAGGGTCCACCAGGCCGAGTGCCGGGTCCTGCCCTTGGGTCACCCCAACCCCGGCAGTGCCACGGGCGGAGGGGGAATGGCTGGAAAGTGCCCGTTGGGAAAGGGCTTGGGGGGGCTGGTGGGTAGTGGTCGAGGCTGAGCCAGCGTGTGCCTGGGTGGCCGAGAAGGCCAACGGTGTCCTGGCCTGGGTCAGCCCTGGTGCGGCCAGTAGGATGAGGGAAGTGATCTTCCACTCGTACTTGGCACTGGTGAGGCTGTACCTCAAACACTGTTCAATTTTGGGCCCCTCACTACCAGACAGACATTGAGGTGCTGGAGCATGTCCAGAGAAGGGCAATGAAGCCAGTGAAGAGTCTGGAGAATGAGTCTTAGGGGGAGCGGCTGAGGGACCTGACGCTGTTCAGCTGGAGAAGAGAAGGCTGAGGGGAGACCTTCTCGCTCTCTGCAACTCCCTGACAGGAGGGGGTAGCCAGAGGGGGTCGGTCTCTGCTCCCATGTAACAAGCGATAAGACAAGAGGAAACGGCCTCAAGTTGCACCAGGGGAGGTTTAGATTGGATATTAGGAAAAATTTCTTCACCCAAAGGGTTATCAAGCATTGGAACACGCTGCCCAGGACAGTAGTGAGTTACCATCCCTGGAGGCGTTTAAAAGAAGTGTAGACGTAGCACTGAGGGACATGGCTTGGTGGTGGACTTGGCAGTGTTAACGGTTGGACTCTGGTCTTTTCCAACACAAATTACTCTAAAATGGATAGAGAAATGTCAAGGAGTCCAGGAAAAGGCTCCTGAGATAATTGAGGCATTGGAGCAGATGATGCCTGTCCTAGCCGGGTTACTTTACCCTGCTGAAAAGGAAGCTAAAGGGTCATCTTACAACAGCTTACAATTATATTAAAGGAAGTCATAAAGCCTAAAGCCTAAGTCATAAAGCCTAAGTCTCTTTGATAGTAGCACAAAATATAACAAGGGCCCATAGTCACAGACTGTGGTTTGGAAGAGTCAGACTAGACATCAAGAAAAACATTTGCATTAGAAGTGTAGAGCAGCATTGCACAAAAGGCCCAGAGAGGTTCTGGAATCTCTAGTCTTTCACCCCTCAGCTAGGTGGTCATAGCTGACCTAATCTAATGTTGGTCACAGTGCTGTTTTGAGCAGCAGAAGGATGTATTAGATCATCTTCAGAAGTCTCTTCTAACAGATTTTGTGTTAATTCACTAAATGCCCACAAGGATGGAAAGATTCATTACTGATGAAGCTGAAGGAGCTAGGTCTCTTTAGCTTGGAGAAGAGCTGAGGGGTGACCTCATAAATGTTTATAAATACGTCAAGGGGGATTATCAGGAGGACGGAGCCAGGCTCCTTTCAGCGGCGTTGAGTGACAGGACAAGGAGTAATGGGTACAAGCTGGAACACAGGAGGTTCCATAAAAATATTAGAAAAAACTTTTTCCCTGTGAGGGTGACAGAGCACTGGAACAGGCTGCCCAGGGAGGTTGTGGAGTCTCCTTCTTCGGAGACATTCAAAACCTGCCTGGACGTGTTCCTGTGCGATCTACTGCAGATGATCCTGCTCTGGGGGAGGGGGGGTGCTGGGCTAGATGATCTTTTGAGGCCCCTTCCAACCCCTGACATTCTGTGATTCTGTGATTCTGATCTCTGAGTCCTATTCAAGCCTACCCTCTCCCTACCATTCCTCATCCCAGTCTCTGCAAGCAAGTATGATGTAATCAGTACCTTGCTGTTTAACTGCTGAATCCTGAGCTCTTTTTGGTGCAGTTCTTTCAGGCTGTCACTTAGCTGAGCCTGGAGATGTTTTGTCTCAGTTTCTACGCTTGTAAAGTCCCCTCTCAGAACTTCTGAAGACATCTGCCAGGGAAAGAACAATGAAAAAGACACTGCACATGTGACAACCCACTCTTGTACTAGTCCTTTCTGTTTAGTATTCTAAGATCAAAGACCAACATTATTCCTAGGCCTGGAACTTGATCTGCTCAAACAAAACACAAAATGATGAATGAACAGAAATATCCTAAAAGTCATCTGAAAATCTAAGCAATTAGGAAACATCACTGAACTTGCATGTCATATGGGTCCTTCTCAAAAGTCGTCTTAAAGGTATCTACAATAAAGGAAGGAAGAAAAAGCATATGAATAAGAACAAAAATAGGCAGAAAGAAGCAATTCTAAATTAGTAGTGGTGTTCTGTACGTTTACGTTTATGGAGGAAAAAAGCTTATGAAAGCCCTGGATGGGAAAGGAACACATGGCATAAGCAAACTAGCTTATGCAATTTGTGAACTCTGCAATTACCGTTACAACCAATATCTTCAAAAGGTAACTGGTAAAAAAAAAAAAAGTGGGAACATTACCACTACATTTGGTAATGTCTGAAAATCAACTATATAATAATACTATTTTTCAGTCGTATTATGGCTAAATCTCCCATTGCCTCCTATGGGTTATAATTTAGTTTGTCTGTTTGGATTTTTTAAGGGCAACACCACCCTTTCCCCCCCCTCAATAACATGTACCTATTTATAGAGTTTTCTAAAGATTTTCAGTGATCTAGGTTGCGTTGTTATAGTCCTTGGAGGCTAGAGCACAAAATCCAATACTGCAGTCTGTATGACCTGAATACATGCTGCTTTGGCTGAATTTCAAGCCTCACATTTCCATGCAATAAACAATCTGCGTATTCCCACCCACCTTCGTTTGGTACTGCTCCTCTGCAATCTGAGACTTGCTCAGGGGTAGTCTCCTTTCTTCAGTCATCTTTTGTAAATAGCTCAGTTGCTCGTCTTTTTCTGCTATGACCATCAGGTAGTGCTCCTTTGTGCTGCTGTTCTGTTTTTCCCAGGTGCATTTCTCTTGTCTGCCCAGTACCACACAAAAGGAAATTATCAGGAAGTTACCAGTATCACCTGATGTCCAGGTACCCAGCTCAGAATGAGCTGAGGATGAGTTAATTTCCTATCATTACCCCATGCCAGAAAAAGAGTTTTATAACTAAACCAAAACAAAACAACCCACTTAAGTAAAGGAACCTTAAAAGGAGGTTTAAGGAAGTGTTCTGTGTCTGGCTCAACACTGCAGATTGTTCAGTGCTCACACTTCTGGTATTCCTGGACATTATCTTGATCTCGCTGTACTGAGTCAACGACTGTCAAGCAAGTCATTGACCATGCCACTTGTCATCATAACAAATATGCACCGGAACTGTAACACTGATCCCAACAGGCAAACTTGAGGCTTTAGCTTCATTTACATTGTAGAAGCTAGACAGGAAAAAAATCTCATTTTCTTTTATCAGGAGATAAATAAAATTTCCAAGCTGCCTCAAACTTTATGAGATCTGAAGTGTCAGTCTGAGGGTCAGACTGGGGGTAGGGGGAAGGGGGAGGTGCACTATACGTTTTTTTATCACTTTGCACAAAGATGAGCCATATATCTTTCTGCAAAAAAGCAACACCCCTTTCACTCCAGGGTCAGTCACTCTTAGATGGATCTCCGAAGTACCTGAAAGGATTTTCTTCCTCATTTTTAGAATAGACCGTATTTGCCTGACTAGTTTTAGTCCAGTTGGAGACAAAAATTTAACACACTTGAATCACAGACTTTTTTTAAAAACAGAAGACACAAAGCAAGTGAAACAAAGAATTTGACAGTCATATAAAATGAATATAATTTCTACACAATTAAATCAGTGGGAGAATAAAAGGTGTTCATCATCAGCTTGGAATGGAGAGTTCTGTAACTATATGCATAAGCTCCAATACAATAAACAGCCTATTTTTCCTCTCAAGGAGATGATACTGGCCACCACCGGATGAAGGAAATAAAAGTTAAAAGGTCATTGATCTACTTCACACAGGCATTTCTTTCCAATGTGTTGGGCTGTAACTTATCACCCTAAGTCTGAGCCAAAAGCTGAACAAGGCAAGCACTCCTGAACAGGCGAAGATGATTCAGTGACAGTTGACACAGGTAGGGCTGAAGTTCTCACTACATTCTTTGCCTTCTGCCCACAATTGCTCTTTGAACGAAAGAAACAGCACATTTGCATCTCTGAGGCAGTGAGAAAACAGGGAATTCTTACCTAAGCTGCTGGAGCTCCTGCTGGTAGAAAATATTTTCTTGCTTCAGCTGTTCTTGGAGACGGTGCTGTTTATCTATGTCTTGCTGATATTCCTGCAGTTGTGCTTTTAAGCGAGAATTTTCAGCTGATTCTACCCCAACTAGTATGTATTGCTGCTGCAGATTCTTCAGCTCTGTTACCTTTAATTAAAGGGAAATATCAGAGTATGTGACAACTGAGCAGGCAGTTAGATTTATTACTTGTAAGTGTTTAAGAGCACTTCTCACTGTGGCATCTGGAGGAAAAAAAGTCACATTCAGTTGACAGAGAAACTAGAATCCGAATCAGTGATTACAGCAGTCTACTAAAAACTTCTCAGAACCACCACCCCTCCATCCCCGGAGAAACTTATTGTTAACAAAAATAGTGAGTTTTGAGACCTTCCATGAATATTTAACACATATTAATAAAAAAAACCCAACTCAGATTACAGTATTAATTCCCTTAGTCAGAGGAAGACAAAGTGAGACAGAAGGAGCTGGTCAAGAGTAAAACCTGAAGTTAGCATTTACTGTGAAACGAGGAAATAAGGAACTAAAATCCTTTTGCCAGTGTACTCAGACTGGAATTAGAAATCAGTTGTCATTACACATGCATCACTGCAATCAGTTTTTGAAGACGTGACTGACTCTGGAGACAGGGAAGTACTTACTGAGTCAGGAGATCCCTCTACTGAGGATCTATCTCAGTATTAGCAGCGCTACACATATACAAGTTCAACCGAACAGCAGTAGAGGAGACAAATCTACAAATAACAGATATAAAGTGGACAAGAAGGAAGATGCATTTAAGACACTATGACCAAGTCTGTTGTGACTTAGTGGAAGGGAGAACTAAGACAGACAGTGGAAAAAGATTGCAAAAGTCTTTCTGACTAGCAACTAGAATTCTGAAACTTGCTGAGCCGCATTGTGTTAGACTATACAAACACAGACACACCAAGTATACAAGCAAGGATGTCAAAATGAAGCTGCAGTGCCTTATACATGTTTTGACAATCAGCTGCCAAAAGGAGAAACAGACCCAAGTCTTTGCTCTAGTGTTTTCTAGAAATCTAAGACAAATTAAATGCACGAGCTTCCACAGATGTGGAATAAAAGCAGGTTAACAGGGAACCCCTATCTTATGTCTGATTCAATTATTTTGAATCAAGCTAACAAGAGAAACCACCCTGCAAAGTTAACAACAAAATCACAGCTTCCAGATGTCAGAGAAGATAACGCAGGTAGCACATATTAAATACTTGGGATCTGATGGAGTGTGTCCACAAGTGCTAAGGTCATTGGGAGGCAACACAATTACCTTCGAAAGGTCATGGTGACTGGGATAGGTTCCTGAAAACTGCAAGAAAGCAAATGTCATCCCTACATCCTACAAGGAGGAAGAACTGGGGAACTGCAGCCTAGTCAGCCTCATCTCTATCCCTGGTGATGGAATAACTAAATTTGGAAACCATTTCCAGATATGTGAGAAAACAGGTTGGCCAGAATAGTGGAATATCCACCAATGGAGATATTAAAAAATCGACTGGACATTGTCTTGGGCAACCTATTCCAGCTGCTCTTGTTTGAGCAGGGGTCTGGACTAGATGACCCCCAGAAGTCCCTTCCAACCTCAACCACTCTGTGATTTTGTGAAGACAACGATCTATGTTTCACATTACAAATACCGGATCTCAGTGGGCTGAATTCTAAGATCTGAAGATCCAAATCTCCTACGAGGCTTTAAGTAAGAGCAGGAAGACAGAAAAAGGACTTACTACTCTGTCTCTGTCATTCTGCAAGGAGGACAGTGCTTTCTTAAGACTCTGCACTTCTGAAGGACTGGTGAAGGTGCTCCCTTCTGCTTTTTGTTTCACTTCTTCAATCTTCTGTGTTTTTCCCAGTTCATCCAGCAGACGGTCTCGCTCATCCTGTAGGCTTGCCATAGCCTTGGAGAAAGATTTGACTTGGTTGGAAGAGCTTTCCAGTTCTGAAGACAAATGGAGAAGCTCATCATCTTTGGCTCTGAGCTTCTGATTAAGTTTCTCAATCTCAGCCAAGAGACCTCTTTCATCAGTGGCTTTCTGCAGTTCTGTCAGCTCAGACCTCACTGTATCTCGGTCCCTGGCAGTGGAATACTGCTCCTCTTGTAGCTGAACTACCTGTTTCTGAAGATTCTGCACCAGACTCTTTTGTCCCTCTAAGTCTGCAGAGTATTTCTGCTTCAAAGCATGAAGCTCTTCATTGGCCTGGTCCCGGCTATCCTGGAGAGAGCTCATGGACTTCCCAAAAGACTGTATTTGAGCTCTGAGATCTTTGTTTTCATCTGTGACTGCAAGAAATTTCTGTTCCATTTCCATCAAGTCCCGTGCCAACTCTGCTACTCTCTCTTCCGCTGTTTCTGTTTCATTCCTCATTATCCCTGCATCATGATGTAGATGCTTCAATTCCTTTCGAAGCCTGTCTTCAGCCTCTCCCACTTTCTTGGCTGCATCCCTTTGAACACATACTAGTTCCCCCTCAAGTTCTGTTATCCTTTTCTCTGAGAGGGAAAGCTTATGACTCAGTTCTTGTGCCTCTTTCTCTCGGGCCTTTAGTTGTGCTTGACACTCCAAGATAGGACCCCCCTCACATAAGGCTGTCATCTCACCCTGCACCTGAGACAGAGAGGACATAAGGGTTTCCATCTCTTGAGACATACTGACTTTATCCTCTCTCAAGGTTTCTATGCATTTCCTGAGATCATCTTGAGCATGCTTGGACTCTTTCAGCTGTGCTTCCATGATCGCCTTCTCGTTTTCCAGAGTTTGGATCCGCTGAAGCTGTGTTTTGAGAAGTTGTTTCTGTTGGGAGTCCTTTATTGAAATCACTTGGTTCAGGTCTTCTCTACACCGCACCAACTCTGCACTGAGTTTGGCATTCTCAGAGTTGAGGTCATCCATCTGGCTATGAAAACTCCTAATTTCTTCCTTGAGCTTATTGTTTTCAGTGGCAGCCTCTTGAATGAGCTGGTCTTTTTCCAAGATTATAACAAGATGACGTTCCTCAAGTTGCTTGTAGTCTCTCAGTATGCGGTCTCTGTCATCTTGCAAAGATGACATTGACTTGGTGAAGGAGTCCAGTTGTGCCTTCTGCTGCTTACTTTCTTCTCTGCTTATCTTCATCTTTTCAGTGAGACTATCAAGTTTGTCAAGAAATTTGTTCTTCTCATTTTCCAAGGCTTTTTTTCCTTCTTCCTCTTTACTTAGTCTATGCTCCAACTCTTTCATCTCTTCAGTATGTTGTTGCTGCAGTTCAGCCAGAGCAGCCATAACTGCTTCTTCCTTGGCAGACAGCAAACTAATGATCTTTTGATCCTTGGCGCTAGTTTCTTCATGCAGTTTATTTGTTAGGTCCTTGGAAGCTTGAAGATCAGCCTCAAGCTGTTGACAGCTTAATTTAAAATTCTGGATACTGGTCTCTTGTTGCTTGACCATACACCCCAGCTCTTCTTTGACCAGTTCACATTTGGTGAGGGAATTCTGTAAGTCAGCAAGTTGGCCTCTCAGGTTGCTGATTTCTGACTCCAGTTTCTGCTGTTCATTCTGAGACTTGCTATACAGCTTCTGAGAGCCTTCAAGCTGAGTCAAAAGGTCCTTTTTTTCCTCTTGCAACATTTCACATGTTTTTTGATGGTGCTGAATCTCCTTCCTGGATTCAGACTCCTGGTCTTTCTTGTTGCATTCCAGCCTGAAAACAGAGAAGAAAAGGTCAGTCGCAAATCAACGAATTATCTCAGTATCCAAACCCACAGTAATAGTTTTCATTGATAATACTAATTTAGAAAACCCACAAAATTAGTTTTACTTTAAGAAAGCAAGTTGGAAATATTCAGATGATTAGTTTTCCCTTAATTTAAAATTCAAGGCATCTTTGAAAGTCCTGACTGCACCACTGTCCAAAGGGAGTGGTGCTGGGGGAATAATATTTAAAAGTTGTCCAGTAAGATTAAAGGTTAAACATTGAATGTTAGCATATCATTTTCATTAAAATACTTCTCTTATCCATTGTAGCTAACAAACAAGTGAAAAAAACCAAAGAAATCGCTGTTCTGATACATTTGATGTTCACTTTATGTTCCAGCATGCAAAGATTGAACATTTTGATCACAAATTTTATAGAACAATTTTACTCATGTAAGAACAGTTTGGTTTTGCATTTTGGAATGTTTTGCATTTTGGTATGTTTCCATAGCTCCATCTTCCCTTCAAAATCTATTTTGGGATTAAACTGTAACTATGTATCCCAACACTTTCTTGACCTGACAAATTTAATCTCTGAATGCAACAACTCTGTGCAAAAGAATCTACTTCAAATTTCAGATTAATAAAGACTCTAGAGGGTACTCAGATCGCTATTGCTTGTCAAAGAGAATAGATTTAACACAGGTACCCTAACAATGAAAAGAAGGAACATTTTATAGTGCTAATCTCCTGGTATCCTTGTGCAGATAACAGTAACTCCCGACAACATAACTCCAAACCTCTTTTCTATCCAAACCTAAGTGATACAGAAGATGAGCCTAATATTATGGCTTCATTAGGAAGACTAATTTTGCTCTCTGTCTTGGGCATTAATTTTGCAAATCATTTCACATTTATAATATTTACATACTCAAAATTCTTTCTTTCTGGTATACAGTAAAACGAAAGGAATCCTAACTCACCTCTGGCTGCTGTGTTGTCAAAAGGAAATACAAGAATACTAGCCGAGTTATTATCACCTTCTTTACCTGTATATACGATTCTGAAGTTCTTCCACATGCATGGTCATTTGCTTCATCTGGTCCTTCAGCACAACACAAGTTTCCTCTTTTGAACGTATTTCTTTCTCCTTCTTTTGAATAGTTTCAGTGAATTTCTTCTCCCATGTTTTTGATTCATCTATCACTCTATCCCTGTCATCCTGAAGGGAAGACATGCTCCTGGTGAAGGCTGCAAGCTGGGCTAGTGTTTTGGTTAGGCTGCCTTCCAATTGCTTGGCTTCTTGATCCTTTGTCTTCAAGGAGTCTTGAAGGTCACCAACAGTTGTTTCCATACAGCCTTTCTCCCTCTGCAAAGTTGCCAGCTTTTCTTCCATGTTTTTAATTTCCTTTGAATGCTTGTCTTTTTCCTGTTCCAGTCTTCTCTCAAAGTCCTCATCTTTTTTCTTCATTTGAATTCTGATACTCTCTTTGTTTGCCTGCAACTCTTCTTTCACTTTGACACTCTCTGCTAGAACCCTTGCTGCCTCACTCTGGGTGTCATCCAATATTACTCTGCAGAGAGCAAGTTCTGCTTGGGCTTTCTTGGTGTCTTCGACAGCTTTAGCTAAAGACTCTTTGGCTGCTTCTACCTCTTTCTGAGACTCACTCTGCAGAAATTCCAGAGCTTTAACAGTTCTTTCTAAACTACTATTCTTCTCCTGGCTTTTAATACAGTCCTTTTGCAGCTGCTTAATCTCCTGCTGTTTTTGTTTCAGCAGTTCCTGAAGCTCCTTTACATGTGTGCTGCTGTCTCCCCTCCAATTGCATTTTAGCTTTTCTACAAATTCCTTTTGCTTTTCTGAATTTGCTTCACTTTTCTCCTTTGCCATCTGACATTTCTCCTCCTCCAGTTCATGCATTATTTTCTGCAAACTCTGAAGCTCCTGTTTCAGTTGCTCATTTTTGATCTGGAAGTCTGTTGCATCTTGCTGATAGTTTCCAATAATGCCATTAAGTTCTGCCAGCTGATTCATAAGCCTTTCTTCCAAATCATCTTTCTCAGCCTCTAGGATTTCCTTCAGTTCTGTCATCCTGACGAGGTCGTCTTTGGTTTTTTGGATTGTTTGTTCCATCTTTGCTACTGTGCCCTGAAGAGCGTTCAATTCATGGACTTTCTCTTCCATTTGGGTCTCCAAAGCCCTTTTCTCACCTGCTAAAGTCTCAACATGCATGCGGATGTCACCCAGCTGTTGCTCCGAAGCCTTCCTATTATCTTCTAGTTCTGTGATTCGCTCTGTGAGCTCAGCTATCTGCTGTATGTAGGTACCAAGATCTTCACAAGGACTACTACCTTCAAATGCTTTTTGTTCCAGCTGTGCAGTAGGAGAATCTGGTCTAAAACTTCTGTCCATCTGATTTTCAGTCCTCTCCATTGGTGGTGATGTGGCAATGGCCTGATTTGTTTCTTGCCCTCTTGTCTTCTGAGGAACATCCTTGTTTACCAGTTCTCTGCTTTCTTTCAGCTTAGATTCCGTTAACTGCAAATAGTACTTTAATTCTGTAATCTCTTGAGCAAGAGACTCCTTTTCAGCCATTACTGTCGCAAGTTGAGTAGAAAGAGACTGGTAGTCCTTCCTAGAGCTCTCCAAATCTTTCAGACTAGCATTTTTAAAGGTATCTCCAGTCCTGTGTTGCTCCTCGTCTGTAAAATGCATCTCTGCTCTAAGCTTTTCATTCTCCTCCTCCAGTTCCAGGATCTTTTGTTGCTTTGATTTTGCAAATTTCCTCATTTTCTCCTTCATTCCATCAATTTCCTGTCCAGCTTCCTGCAACTGCTTATCTGTTTCTTCTTTTTTCGCTTCAACACTTTTCAGCTTAATGAATATTTCCTGTTTTTCCTGCCTAACAGTTTCCAAAACACGCTGAATCCGCTCAGCCTCATTACTCACATTCTCATATGACTGCAGGAGAGTTTCATATTCTTTCTGAAGCTCCCTGTATTTCTCATGCCACTCAGAATTCTCAGTAGCTTGAAGGCATTTCAAGGATTCTATTTCCTTCTCCAGCTTCTCCTTCTCCAGAACAACTGTATCTAGAGTAAACGTCAGGTTTTTACAGTATCCATCCAGATTCTGATTTTCTGCAAGTACTTTATCAACTTCTGCAATAAGTTTTTCTCGCTCTTCAGTGAGGTCCGCTAACTTTTCCGTTAAAGTATCTGTTTCTTTAACATGGCCACATATTTGGCTTTCCGTATTTGTCAACCTGAAAGAAAGATTTTCAATAGTGCTTTTAGCATTAGCCAGCTCCTCTTTTAGAGATTTACTCTCCTTTAGTGCTTCTTTTCTAGAGATAAGTGCAGCTTGCAACTTTCTCTGCATTTGATTCTTCTGCTTAGCTGCTTCTGCACTGTCATCTTGCTTCTCCTGAATTTCAAGCAACTCTGTCTGCAGTCGCCTGCTTTGTTCCTCATGTATGTGAGCTTGAGTTTCCAAGTGACTTTGTAGTCTCTTGATTGAGTCTTCTTTTTCCAGCAACTGTGCCTGCACGTTATTTAGAGCTTCACTTTTCTCCCTTAACTGCAAGTTAAGAAATTCAATTTCTTCATCCTTTTGGTGCGTAAGCATTTTCAGGTCTTCCAGACTGCTGTCTCTAGAAATTTTTGCCTGACTCTCCTCCAATTCTGTCTGAAGACTTGTTGCCTTACTTTCAGCTTGGTCAGAGGTTCTCTTCAGCTCTTCTATCTCCAGAAACAATTGTGCTATGTGCTCTTGCAAGTGAACAACTAATTCTGATTTGCAAGCAAGTTCACTTTGCGTATGGCTAATGTTATACTCCAATTCCTTTTTCTCCATCTGCAATTTTTCAAGTTCCTTCTTAAATACTTCCCCAGAAACTTCTGCAACTTGTACAAGCTTGTTATTTCCAGCACCTTCTGCTTCTATGCATGAAGAATCCAAGCCACCATGATTCCCAAGAACATTCTTTGTTGATCCTTTCTGTTCTCGGAGTTGTCTAAGCTGAGCTTGGATGCTCTCCATCTCCTTGCTTTGGTTATCAAATTTTTCTTGTAGGATGTTGTAATCATCTTTCTGCTGTTTCAGTTGCTCTCTGTGATGTCTGTCTTTTTCGTGAGCTTTTTTTATAGTGTCTTTGCGAGATACCAGCGCTTCCTGAAGTTTTTTTTGAAGTTGTTCTTTTTCTTGTTCAAGACTTGAAATCCTCTCTTTCAGAGCAGACTTTTGGTTTTCTTCAAGATTTGTAACTGTTGAACTATTTTTTTCATTTTCTACATAATCTTTTGGGCTTCTATTGGTTTCAGTTACTTCATCAGCAATTGTCTGACTTTCCATGTTTTCATCTTTAATTGAAACAATGTTTGTCTTACCTTGCAAGCTTTGCCTCAATTCCTCAATCACTACCTGCAATTGTGCTTCAATAGTTTCTTTATGCAGCAGGTCCTTCCGGATGCTTTGCAACTCAAATTCTTTTTCAGAAAGCAGCTGAATTAGATACTCCTCGCTAGGCTGGCCTTCAGGAATCATTTCTCTGCTTACCACACTTGTCACGTTTTCTTCCCCTTCTGCTTCTTGAGCCCCTGAGGTTTCTGTTTTGTGGTCTCCTCTCAATTGTACTAATTCATTCTCTAATTTGCTAACCTTCTTCAGAAGCTCCTTCCTGTTAACAAGTGCTGCTTGCAGTTTCCGCTTTACTTGCTCGTTTTCTTTTTTCAGAAGCTCAAGTTTACTTATTAATATCTCACTTTCTTTACATGCTGCCTCTGTGTCATACTGCTGCTCCGATGTGCCACATTCCAGATATGTATCTTTTGCTTCTATATTTTGGTCTTTTTCTTCCTGGGCTTTTAATAGTAGACTTGTTTGTTCCCTAAGACTCCTCAGCTCATTTCCTAGAGAAAATTGACCATTTTCTCAGACATGCTGACACTGATCTCAGTAATCTGTTGGTCCTTCTCCAGCAAGGTTTGTTGCAGGCTCTCTATAGACCTGGTGTGTTCAGCAACAAGCTGTTCTAGACTTGCTGCTTCATGTCCCTTTGAGGTTAAGTTTTGGGAAAGCTCTTCTATCTCAGCTGCATTCTTCCTCAGAAGTTCTTCTAGATCAAGTACTTCACATTCCTTCCTCTCAATCTGGCTTCTCAGATCTTTTAGCTGCATGTCCTGGTCAGAAAGCTGAAGTTGCGCTTCATCCAAGTCTTTTTGCAAAGCTTCAATTTTTATCTCCTTGGATTTAAATTCATTTTTAAGGCTCTGGATTTGTTCTCTCAGCAGACTGTTCTGATTGTCTGACAGTCTCTGCTTTTCCGAAAGAGCTAGATTTTCCTCGAGTTGCTTCACTTGCTCTTTCAGTTCTGTTACAGTAGAAAGTTCCTTCATCTGACACAGGAGCTCATCTCGTTCTTCAGTCAAAACACAAAATGCACTGTCAGAATCTTCTAGTTTTGTTCTGTATTCCTCAGCCAATTGGCTTAGCCTATTTATTTCTGCATCTTTTCCTCCTAGATCTTTCTTATAGGATTCTTCTGATTTCTGCAGAATTACTTGCAGTTCTGTAATTTGGTTTTGTAACTTCATCAGTTCTTGAGACTGAGATGTGCCAGGTTCTGGATCTGCTGTAGCAACTTTCTGCATTGCCTCCATCTCCCTTCTGCAGGGGACAGCGCTACTGCTCAACTCATTTTGTGTATCTGAAGCTGTTTGCTCTTCCCTCTCAAGAAACTGTATCTGGGAATTGTCTTCCAGCTGGTTAGCTGTTTCTCCTGTTTGGTTACTTGTAGAACTTTGGCTTTTTGGGCTCTTGAGCTGCATTTTCAGAAAAGTTATTTCTTCCTGGGCTTCTTTCAGTTCCAGAAGCAAAACTGACAGCTCTTTCTGTTTCTCTGTAGTAAGATATTCTAGAATTCCAGGTGGACTACTTTCCTCAGTAAACTGCTCATTTCCATTGGGAAACCCATCTCTTCTTGCCTAAAAGAAAATAATAGGTTTCAATTTTCCTTTGAATCCTGTGAAAGGGCCACTTTTGGAAGTATCTGCCTTACACATTTTCTAGTTTAAAGGACACCCTTTCTAGAGGTGGCTATTGCAATAAGGTCATTCCAGCTCATTTCAGCTTCTACTGAACTTCCTACTCCTTTATTTCCCATTCTCTCTTGGTTACAAGATAGCATGAAGCTGAAGTGTTTCAGTTCTCCTGTGATTCTCAAAAACTTTCCAGTGTACTTATCCAGTCACATTTTCCTGGCATCCTATCCATAGTCACTGAATGAGGAGATTTTGTCCTCTATTCTACATGTCCATTTAACATGGCAAAGAAACAGTGTAGAAGCCCATATTCCAGTCTGTGTCCATCTCCAGAGTAAAAGCACTAGATAAAGCATCTGAACCTAAGTGCTTGGCTTTTTACAAAGGTCTTAAGGTTTCCTCCCACCCTCAATAACAGATTACAGAAGAAAAGGAGTCACAAATCCTTCCCAGAAAGCACAAATCAGTGGCCCACCAATAAGTCAACATCTTGCATTGTAAAGGCTGTGCATTCATCAGTCTGCAGGGCAGAAATAATTTATGAGGAACCATTAAAGGAGAGCTATCTCTTAAAGCTTGTTGCGGGGTTGCAACAACTACTTTAAGTTATGGGATGTTAAAAAAGCAACCCTTTAGGGCTTTTAAGCTAAAGTTTTCATACCCATAGATGCATACACTTTTGAGAGGAAAAAGGTTCTGCAATAAAATTGTACCTCACAGAGTACCAAAGTGTCGTCAAAAGGCTTCTGCACTTCAGAATTCACCAGCTCTCCCGGCACACCTAGTGATAAAAGGTGCACTTGTAATCATGAGCATAACAAGTTACATGTAAAGTCAGTAGGTAAGTGGAGATAAAATACATGGGACAGAAGCTTCTCTAGTTTGGAAGGCAAGAAAGAAAAAAAAAGTTTGAGACTATGCATTGCACCCAGACATCCCCAATAGTTCTGCACATGCAAAATCTCATGCATTTGCTGGATGCTGGCATCACCTAAGTGTATAGTCCATCTGACTTCCACAGAAGAATGAAGAGGCAAAGAGACAAATGAACTAGGTAACAGGTTGTTTTGGTTCTGTTTGTTTGTTTGGGTTTTTTAATAATTCGGGAGTGGTGGCAGTGGCGGTAATTCCAGACAGGAACCCAATTCTTCATCTTAATTCTCTTCTGTGTCTTACGAATCAGCCTTGCATCTACAAACACACTCTCTTTCAAACACTTCTCTTCTTCTCATCTTAGGAACCACTTCTTTCTTTTCCTGATATATCCTATCCATATCACATTAAACTGTTCTCTTCTACCTTGTGTGCATCTTTTCCATCTCCTAAACATATTTAGATTTTGACCTCAAGACTCCTCCTTCCAATTCACCTTAGATTCATCCCTGAAACTTCTCAAATTTCCACAATTTTCTTGTCACATGCCTTATTCTCTGTCCTCACCTGTAGAAAGAGAAGAGCAGTCTGCATAAGAGGCTGGAGCTTCCAGAGTCTGTGAGTCTTGCAATTTCACCTCAGGTCCAACGTTCTTATTCTATTTGTTGGAGAAAAAATACTTAGTTTTGAGCCATGATCTTTGCATTAGGAGATAGCTATCTTAGCTGCCTGCTGCACTGCCAAGTTTTAAGTAAAAATTATCAGTCCCAAGTTCAGGTGCAACTCACGCCTAATGTAAATAAATTATAAAAAAAGGGAGAGAGGAGTTTTGATGTTAAGCACGAGACTAAGACATATCTCAGCAGATTAGGATATCAATGAATGCAACAATTCTATTAACTTCCTTCCATCTTTGCTGCTTTAAAGGGACTAACTATAAATTCACTGAACCACCCAAAAAGGGAAGGTGAAGAATCGTGTGTTTGTTACTGTATACCTGACTACTCCGGCTGATAAAAAACCTGCAGTCTTCCCAGGAAACGTACACTTGGCTCCACTATGCAGACAAACAAACCACCCTGCAATAATCTATTAACTGCTATATGTCTACTGCTTCTCTGTCAGTTCAGACCCTGAGCAATGAAGAAGATGGAACCCACTGAGAAGAGACAGATCTTGCTATTTCACAGACACAAACTCTTTTTGCCCACACAAAGACACTTAATAAAGTCTGGAAAATTGGGTAGTTTATTGTTGACACCCATACAAGAACTAAGACCTCATCTACTAATTTCTTCATTTTGATAAGTCCAGGTATGAGTTAACATGCACCTAAAATGAATGGCAATATTTCTGGCTAGTTCCCAACACGCACTGTCTTTCACCACAACAAACAATTGGCACTGTTAGTATTACTTTGTGGGGAAAAGGTCTGAAACGGAGTAAAAAGATCTTCTGAGTGAGAACTAAGAAATGTTTCTCCAAAAAAAGGCTATGTCCTCCCACCCCCAAAAAGCAAGTAAAAAAAGCCCCAACCCAACAATGGAGACTGAAAACAAATGAAATATTCAGAATTAACATTTGCTATAACTCTCTAGGATGTAGAGTGCAAAGCACTAACAGGTCACACGATCATAAAAAAATGATCTCCAGCCTCAGGAGGCCCCAGGCATTGAAATGGAATGTATGGCATGCATCAAAATAACTTGTGCACATCACCCAAACCGCTGAACTGAGTTTGGAGTCACACATATCTCGGCCTCAAGACATGGGTCAGATGCACAAATAGCATGATATATTTGTCCAAGTGTAAATATTTACATGCAAGCTATTTAGTTACTCTCTTTTTATAATTAAGATGTTGAAATGAACAATTCCAGGATTTGATTTTTCGACTTGTTTTCAGCATCCATCTTGGTCCAGGTGAATCATATGCTAAAGAACCTGCTATCTCACTGCTTATACAGGAGCTCTAGAAAAGAGCTTGTGTGTATGTATGTACCCGTTGATCCACTAGCTTACACCTCAACCACAGGCAGCTGGAATACAAGGGTCTGAAGTCAAGCGGGACGAGCTGACTCAAAATGCCTTCTCAAGTTCCAACATAAGTCTCAAATGTTAACTTTTGCCCAAATACTTGATATGAATATATATATACTACAAACTCTCTCTGTTGGAGAGGAATATATTAGATAAAACACAACATCGTCTTCTTCCTTCTGCTGGCAGGCTGGAACAGAGTAAATCAGTCTGGAAGAGCCCAGACCTTGCTCTAAGCTAACAAACAATTCCACAACAAATTCTTAGTGCAGATATGCAGAGGCAGCCATCTCCATCCTCTTGCTGACAAAGTCTAAGGCAAAGAAGCAGGTATCCAATCCTGCATCATTCTAACTAACAGATTGACTGCAACTGTAGCTGCAGCTCCTCACAGTGGAAGAGTCCACTTGTCTTCCACTTAATAAAGAGAAATCAGAGTTCCTTCAGTCAGTCTGCCAGACCCCCACCGGGGCAGTGGGAATGGATAAGGTTGCTTTAAAAGGTGTCTAATAACAACAGCTGAGCTTTTGGAATTGTGTTTCCTGTATTTTCTGGTCTCAGACTAGCCTACGGTTTTGCTGAAGAACTAACTCACAAGAGGCAGAAAATAGCACGAATACAGAGTGGTTGGATGAAGGACACAAGAATTCCGAACAGTCAGCAAAAGGAAATATAGCTTGATAAGAACACAGTATAAGCAGTATTTGAAAGCTATTTCTGTCTTTCATCATTAATCCAGTTAATAATAACCTTCCAAAGAGGATTATTTTAAAAAGGCCATAACAGCTTAGCTATTTTAAGGCCAGTCCTTGACCTATTTTAGTTTTAGCTTATTTTGACTGCTTAATCATTACCTGCTTTGCATTTTCTGCAATCTGCTGAGGCACCTGGAGGATGACTTGCAAGTGTGGTATTCCTGAAAAATTCAGACAGAAACAATTTATTTGAAAATTAGAACTGATTTAGAGAGTAACAGGATTCCAGGAGCTTTACAGAATGGGGCACACGGGTGCTGGCCAAGTTTTAAGAAACATTTTTATAAAGAAGGGGAAACAAAGAACTACAGTAACAAAATGTTTCCAATTTCATTTGGATAAAAATAAAATGAAGAATTGTTATGATTAGAGAAGAATAGAACACTCAAAGGCCACAGTCCAAGTCAAGGCAGGTACCAAGAATTCAGCTGCTATTTGGCTCAGGCTATTTTTACACTTACCTTTCTGTAAATTGGCTCTAATGTCTCCCATAAGAGCCTCACAGAGAAGCCATTGATGTATGGGCTGGTGTGACACCTAGTTGGAGGCCAACAACTTAGCAGTGTACCCCAGCTGTAAATACTGGATCCAGCAGAACACGCCCTCAGCAAGCTTGCAGATG
>NW_009722088.1:0-42417 GCF_000703405.1 Apaloderma vittatum | reverse complement strand
GGTGGTTATGGTTTAGAATTCGGGGTTTTTATTTCCACGAAGCGGTATATTTAGAGTAGAAGCGTGCTTGGAAACAGGTTCAGACTGGTGACAGGCAGTGAACAGAGAGGAGAAAAAGCACCTACTTTTGTAGCGCTTTTCTGAAGTTTCAGTTTTGGAGAAAATCAAAGGAAAAGTTAGGACTGTTTTGGACTTGCTGTCTTTAAAAAACATTTTGGTAATATTATAGAAGTCAGTAGCTTTTACGACTAATACAGCAAAATATAGCATATTAATACATTAGAAAAAGTATGTTTCACTTAAGGTTGATAAGCGGTTACATAATGATTGAGGCCCAGATAACCATTATCTGGTTGTCCCTCTAAGTCTAAATCATTTTGTGGTGTAACATACTTTTAAAGTTGTAGAAAAGCTCTTCCTGGAGAGATGTAGAAAAAAGTAGTAGCAATAAAAATACTGTTTCTGTGAAAGGTTATAATGTAATATTAACATAGTATAATACAGTGATATAGTGACTTTTTTTCCTAGCGGCATTCCGCTGCAGGCTACTTAAGCGTACAGTACTGCTATTATTTATGTCTTTTTGAGACTATCTTTAGGAATCTGTTTTGGAATTTGATACTGCTTGTGAAGCTGTTAAAAGTAGGAAAGAAGTGAAATGTTAATAATGCTTTTGAAATCTGGTGAAAAGATAAGATGCGTAATGTTGAGTGGCATGTTTGCAACGGCATGTTCTCTCAAGTTCAGGCAAATATTTTTATTAGATCTGTACAAATTGTAGTGCTATAGTGGGGAAGAGGTTTATAACAGTGTATTTTCCTTTATTTTTTTTACTAGTCCTTATTAAAATTAGCACAACTAGGGCCTTTTTCTAGGGCCTTTCTTTGGAAAGAAAATGGATTGAAATGGTCCTGGCAACAATTGAATGGTTTGGTACTATTTCAGTACAGGTGTATTTAACTGTCTTTTTCTTTTGTTTTCAGGGCGAGGATTTGCATTTCGAAGAAAACAAAAGATCGAAAGACAGTACAGGAAATTATTGAAAAAGAGAGGAAAGGTGCATTCACAACAGGATAATCAGTTTACTGATACTTATCCAGAGCATTTGAAACATCTTTACCTAGCAGAAGAAGAAATGCTTAAGAAACGGCGCAGGGCTCCAGTTAATTCAGTTTTATCAGAAGAAAAACCTAATAAAGCAGTAGAGTAAGTTTTAAAAATATATCTCTAAAACCAAGTAATTGTTTCCATCATTAAATAAATAGTTTAGATCTTATATTTTACGTAGGCTTCAATATGTTTTCCTTTACTAAAACAATGCCATTAGATCTTAAGTGTTTTTCCTAATTCTTAGGAAATTTAAAAATAGCTTTGTTGTGTTTGCTTCAGAATTGGAAGGCAAAATTGATGGTGTTTAGGGCTTGACTCCGCATAATAATATGACAGTTACCATTATACTTTAAAGATAAGGCTCAACCTAAGAGCACTAGGCGTTTGGCCAGTTTCTTACCATATCTACAAAGATAAGAGCCTGCTCTTAATAATTCAGCAAAAATTTGACTGCTAATCTGTGAGGTGGTGTGATGCGTAGACTGTATGAAATAAACTTCAGAGTTCTATAGGATTGTAAAAAAGACTTAGGTTGGGTAATCCCGTTTTTAGCATATATGGCAATTTAAGTAGTTTTGCACTTGAGGCTATGAGGTGTCATTACACAATATTGCCACAAGATGGAGTTGAGAATAAAGCAAATACACATTTTTTCCTCCAGAAAAAAGTGGTATTTCTAAATGAAAGTATGGGCAAACGCTTTCTTTTTCCTTTTTGATCATCTGTCTGAAATCTAGAAGATTTAGTTTCAGATTTGTGTGTTGTGAGTAATAGAGAAGTAAAAAATTATTTTGTGAACAGTTGTTAAGTAACTAACAAATGTGAAATTCCTTTGGTACCACACTGTTTGTATGTAATGGCTTTTTTGTAAATCAAAAAAAAAAAGTTTAGAAATAAATAATTGAAAAATCCACTCAAATGACTGTGACGGTAAATGCCAGACAAATGGCACTGATTTTCTTGTACTGTTTTCTTTGGGAAAAGATACCTGAGCAGTTGTTTATATTGAAATTTGGAAGGAACGTGATTTCAGTTCCTAATTTCCGAGCGTTAAGGACAGTAATATACCTTTTCAGTTCCTAATTTCATACCATTAAGGGCAATGATATGCTATCACCTTCAAGAAGAAGCTTTCAGAAGAGCGTTGTTAGTACGTGTTTTTTCACTTTGCCATGTCAGCCTGACTTCTCTGGCAGGCAGTCTGCTAACAGCTGGCCATCCCCGTGTCTTTTACACTTCTGTGTGTTGGAGCTAGAAAGAGATAATGCAGCTCTAAGCTAGTGGATTCAGGGTTTTTTTAGCTCTGAAGAGGTTGCGTAATAGGGAAACCCCACTTCTTTTAGACAGTCTTTAAGCTTCATGAAACATCATCCGTGTGAAGATCCAGTAGATGAGGTATTTGTGTTACGGAAGGTTTGGGGCAGTCCAGTCCTCAGTACACTCGGTGTTGGAGAAGTTTAGTTTGCTTTTCAGGCTGGCTGCTGGTTACATGTACTGGTGTTGGGTAACGTGTGAGAGCAGTGCAAATGGGTATCCATTCAGTGTAGAAAGGTGAGCCTTCCAAAATGTGTATTTCTATTCAGCTTCCCACAGAAATGAAAAAAAACAATGGAAGACCATGCTCTGAGTCTGTCATGGCTGTGGGATATATGGTTGTCTCTGTTTGGTGATAGTTTGGATTTGAAGTACATGTATTTTTTTCTTACAGGTCAGTTGTGACTGAAGGGAAGTTTAAGAAGAAAACATGCAATCAGAAGGCAAAAGAAGAATATGAGAAAATAAAGGCAGAACGTGCTAGAAAGAAAGAGGTAAGTCTTAAACAGAGGTCTGTCTTCATTGTAGACAGACTAGATTAATCCATTTCTACCTGTCAGTCTTCCATCTAGACCCAGGTAGGACCATAGGAGAGCAACATGGGTATTGGTATTTCAGTCTTTTTCAACTTGTGATATCGAGGCAGGTAGGTGTTCAAAGTTATCATTCTCTTTGTTCTTCTGTCTTGCAGTTCCCATGTGATGCTTAGGGCCATGGTTTAGCAGTGGACCTGGCAGCGTTACGTTAATAGTTGGAGTCAATGATCTTAAAGGTCTTTTTCCAACCTAATTGATTCTATGATTCTATCCATGGCCAAAATCTTTAGTAGTTTTTTCCTCTTGTTCAGATTCCACGGGACTTACTCTTACAGGGCGTATCTTAATATTAATCATTGTTGAATAGTTCAGTTGAGCTGTTCATTTGAGACATCCTTATTTAACTAGTTTTGTTCTGTCCCCGTACCTCATTTTTTCCGCTGTAAAATGGCACATGTAATGGCATTGCAGAAGTTGTGTAACTTGCTACTGACAGACTAAATTTCAGTAACTCCTATATAAATACTGCATAAATGTATGGCTGGATAAAACATTTCTATTTGGCTGTATTGAAAACTAGAGTATTTTTATGCAAGCTGATGTGTGATTCTGTGTGAGTTACATGGTTGTTCAGCTGAGAGTGTCTATTTTGAATATTAGGTACAGATAATGTAAAAGAAACGAGTGTTATAACTGGCTTGTTTAGAGGAAAAAGGAACAAAGAAAGATCTATCAACACCACAATGCATTTCCATTGAGCAGCACGTGAGAGCTGCCTGAGAGGAGGCGTTGACATTTTTGATCCTATTCGAGATATTTAGGCAAAGCAAACTGTATGTAAGTGCCACAATAGCAATAATAATTTACATGGAATTCTGGTATGATAATCCCATACTTAACCCTCACTTGTATTAGCAAACACTGGATTTGCTGTTACTTATTTTTGGGAGAAAATAAGGTTGAAGTCACAGTTTTGGCTGCCTAAGTAAGATGAATGTTCTTGCTTTGAGTAAGCATTTGGCTGGTAATTTAAATGAATGTTTACAACAATATGCTGAACAGCAGTAAAATTATGAGATGGGAAGTGAGTTACAGATAAGTCAGAGTTGGTGCTACTCTGGTTTTAAAAAAAAAGGAATTAATGATACTGATAATTGTTATGGTAAAATACGATTGCAGGAAAAAGTATGTGTATCTTTTGGAATTTCATGGTGTTCTGCATTAGTTTGTAATAAAATGTGATCTAACCCATTATCTAAGGTGTGAACTAGAGCTAAGTTGACTTTTTCTTACTTCTACTCTAGAGGAGGAAGTAGGAAATGTTTGCCACGTAGTCACTTTAGGAGGAAAGTGAAGGAGCTGATTTTGCAGAAAAGCATTAGTACGTATTTTAGTGACAAACCTCGTTGTAGGATGTTCTACCAAAGAAAACTTGGCTCTTCTCTTGAATCTCTAAGGCAATATAGTATATTTTGATTGCAGTGTGCATTGAAAAAGTGTTCTGATTAAGCTTTTAATTGTAATGGTATTTCTTATGCAAGTACAATATCTAATTGCCAAAAAAGAAATTTTATTGCACTTCATAGTTATTGAAGGTATGTAATTATTTCATGATCGTATCTCTTTATTTAATTTCAGGAAGCAGAAAAACGAAGACAAGAAAGAGAAGCAGCTCAGCGGTTGTACAAGCAAAAAAAAATGGAAGCTTATAAAATACTATGTAAGAAGACAAAAAGAGGACAGCCAAATCTAAATGTACAAATGGAGTTTCTTCTTCAGAAAATACAGAAAAATACATAAGCTTCAGCAATCTTAATTGCAGGTTTTGAGTTACTTGTGGACGTTTTATTAAATTACTTTTAATAAATAATATCTTTTTGTTTCTGTATGACTTCTATCATTTGCTTAATTTATCCCGTAAGTCCAGTAGTGGAAGATACTCATCCAGAAGTATGTATTCTATGCTAAGGGTGAGAGAGATCTGGTACCTTGAAAATAAATGGTCTCTATTTCTGAACTTCGATTCTATGGCTATGTAATATCCTGAACTCCAAATCATTAGAGCCTAGTACCATCCGAACATCAATTTCCATAATGTAAAGCCTCGGTTTTCTTGCTTTAATGCTTCCTGCAACTCTGACTGCTAAAATTATGCTAAAAATTCTCCCAGTAAAGGGATACAGACAATGTAAGTGATATCTCATGAAGTTCCAAGGCTAGGAGTGTGTTGTGTGTGCTCTTGGATAGGATTTGGCACATGAAAACAAAAAACAAACTATACTTGGATGGCTATTGTTTATCATTTTCTGCAAAGGATAAAACTTACCAAAGGTCCAGAAATGGTTTGAATGTAAAGATCTTGTGGACTTAACGTATATATTGTGCTTGATTTATACTTCAGTGATTTATCTTGTTCATAAACTTAAATACAACATTCTAGCTATGATGGAGCAGGTAGGTGGGTTTTGGTGTGCTGAGTGTATCAAGTTTATAATCTTTGGTTTTTGGAACACCTTTAGAAAATGAGTTCTTTTAAACCTTGATTTGGAGATGCACTTAGTGATCTTTGCCCTAATAAAACAAAAGCATTCCTAGTAAAACTAGTAAGTTTACAGTAAAACAAGTTAACTAGTTTCCTAGGTTTGTACAGGAGAATACTATTATACTTCTGCCTTTATCTCAGTCTACTTTGGCAGCCGATAAATAATACTGAGTTTTTTTCTGGATGTAATAAAGACTAGTTGGACATTAAAGTAACAAATGTCTTGGAAGACATTTCTCAGAGCATACTCCAAAAGATTTTCAATATGTTTACAGTATTAAATTTATTTACAGTATTAAATTATCTCATTTGGAAGCTGATGTCAACTGCAAATAATCCCTTATTTAAAGTACTTGTGAAAAATAAATAGTTCTGTATTGTATGATGAGTGCTTTTAAAGGAGGAATAGTTTAGGAGTTTGAGTTGACTAAAATGTTCATTGTGTCGTGATCATGAGGCTCTTTCCACCTCATCTTGTCATGCTTTGCAAGGCTTTGAATCCTTGTGCTGTGATGCCGTTTGGGAAGAACTGAAGACAAGTCTCAAGGTATCCCCCAACGGAAAATGTGGGAGCTTTTTCTGATAGGACAGAAATGGAGTGCAAGTTTGATAGGCTTATTCTGTTCTATACTTTTCCCTCTGTATTTGTTTTTGGGTTTCGTTGTGGGAGGTGTGCTTTTTGGTTTTTGGGGTTTTTTTTCCCTGCAGCAATTGGCAATTTTGAATGGCTCTGAGCTGAAACATTAAAGAGCAGAGATCTACAAAGTGCCCAGAAAGTGGGAAAGGCAAGTTTTTGGTGTATGGAGTCTGTTTTAATTCTTGTTATTTTAGACTGTCGGCTTTGATTTTAAAAAAGGAAAACTACAACTATTTACAGTGAATAGGTTCTTCTGTTAGTAGGGCAAAAGATTTAAAACATTAGCTCTGTGTAACTTGGGAATAACATGAAACATCCATGTGTTCATGGTTCAAGTTCTTCCATTTATTTTTTTGTATGTATCTGTTACTCTCTACGATCTTTTTCTTTGGTAAAGGAAAGTAAGCACAAGTGTTCTGAATTGTTACCTCAAAAATACCTCAATTCACTTACGTACCTGTTGGGCAGATGTTTGCCATGATGTCACCTGTCTGGAAAGAGTTTGGAAAACTAAGTCTTAGACCAGTAATTCCATTGGTCAGTAGCCATCCTGGATTACTGATATTGCTATAGATACTGATGTATAGTCTAAATAGCAGTGCACTTTTGGATATGGTGTTTGTCTGTAAAGCATTTGGATAAAGATTGAATGATGCATTTAAAATCCAGATTTTTTTCTCTTCTGTTGAGTGAAAATGATACTATCAAAATATTCCTTATTGATTCTTCCCAGGGAATAGACTAGGTAAATTACCTTTTCTTTTTTTTTTTAATTCGTCCTTAGTAACAAGAGGTCTCAAGCTGTTGATTAGTGGAAAAGAACAGGATTTTTCTCTGAAACGAAATCTCCATCTTGTAATTTGTGTTATTCTCTGGTTTTGTTTAAGAATTAGAATTTTGAGAGAGATTCATGACTTGTGGTACCTGTTCAATGGTATTGGTCATTAGATTTTAATCTTACCTCATACTAACTTTAATTGTTGTCATTCGCTTTAGTCTTTTTCTTCCATATTCTTGGTGATAGATAGTGTGACCAGGTTTATCTGATTTTTCCTGATGAGGCACCTGAAAATGCATCTCTCTTCCCCCAGTGCTTTCAATAACCTCATCAGGCAGAACACTTAATCAAAAACCACTATGGTACCTGACCTTAGCCCCAGCGTTGCTGGGAGGAGAAGAGAGTTTCTATTATTTCTTATTTCTCCCCATCGCTTAGAATCATAGAATCATAAAGGTTGGAAAGGACCTTTAAGATCATCGAGTTCAACCTACAGCCCTACACCACCCTAACACTAAACCATCTCCTGAAGTGCCACATCCAGCTGTTTCTTAAACACGTCCAGGAATGGTGACTCCAGCACGTCCTTTGGCAACCCATTCCAGTGCTTCACCACCCTTTCGGTGAAGAAGTTTTTCCTAACATCCAATCTAAACTTCCCCTGGTGCAACTTGAACCTGTTCCTTCTTGTCCTATGCTATTCCCTAGGAAGAAGAGGCCAACACCCGTCTCACTATAGCTGCCTTTCAGGGAGTTGTAGAGAGTGATAAGGTCTCCCCACAGCCTCCTCTTCTCCAGGCTGAACAGCCCCAGCTCCCTAAGCTTCTCTTCATAAGACTTACCCTCTAGTCCCCTAATCCTGGTTGCCCTTCTCTGTACCTTCTCCAGCACCTCGAGGTCCTTCCTGTACTGTGGAGCCCAGAACTGCACACAGTGCTTGAGGTGCAGCCTCACCAATGCCGAGTACAGGAGCACAATCACTTCCCCGGTCCTATTGGCCATGCTAGTCCTAATACAGGCCAGGGTGCCGTTGGCCTTCTTGGCCACCTGGGCACACTGCTGGCTCATGTTCAGCCGGCTGTCCATCAACACCCCCAGGTCCCTCTCTGCTGGCAGCTCTCCAGCCACTCCTCCCCAAGCCTATAGCATAGTTCATTTGATTTGGAGATAAAAAGGGGCTGGAGATCAAAAGGGGCTGTGACTTAGCCCAGCTTCTCACACTCTCGTATGAGAGACTTCTTCTTCCAGAGAAAGTTAATTCTTAATATAACAGTTCTAAGAGACCCCACCTGGAGTACTATGTCCAGTTCTGGAGCCCCCATTACAAGAAGAATATGGACATGCTGGAATGTGTCCAGAGAAGGGCCATGAGAATGATCAGAGGGCTGGAGCACCTCTCCCATGAAGACAGGCTGAGAGAGTTGGGGTTGTTCAGTCTGCAGAAAAGACGGCTCTAAGGAGACCTTGTTGTGGCCTTCCAGTATCTCAACGGAGCTACAAGAAAGCTGGGGAGGGGCTTTTTAGGATGTCAGGTAGTGATAGCACGAGAGGGAATGGATTAAAACCAGAGATGGATCAATTCAGGTTGGACATTAGGAAGAAGTTCTTCACCATGAGGGTGGTGAGACACTGGCACAGGTTGCCCAGAGAGGTGGTGGAAGCCCCATCCCTGGAAGTTTTTAAGGCCAGGCTGGATGGGGCTCTGAGCAGCCTGATCTAGTGGGGGATGTCCCTGCCCATGGCAGGGGGATTGGAACTAGATGATCTTTAAGGTCCTTTCCAACACTGACAATTCTATGATTCTATCCTGTGATTCTAAGTTAAAACTATGGATTTCCTCACACTGTCCGTTGCTGATGAGCATGAGACCGTAGCTCAGGACACTTAGTCAGGAGGATCCTGTGCGCCCAGTGGATCAGCCTCTTCCCAAGCCCTACTCCTGCCCTCTTGAGCCCCTTAAATTAGTTTGGTACCACTGGAAGGTGGCGATACAGCAGCAGTGGTGCTGGATGGCTCCAGGTCATACAGGCAAAAAAGGGAACGGAGCCTTTGCTTTCACTTACAGAGAAGCACTGTAACAACTGACCCATCATCTTTTTTTTTTTTTTTAATGGAGATGAGTGTGGAGAATGAAGGGAAGGAATGTTTTGAGGAAGGAAATAAAGATCTAATTCTTTTTTTTTGATCTGGTGGTCACGAGGAAAATAGTCCTATAGGAATTCTGTGAGTTTATGGAAGCTTCTTGTGAAAGCTGCGGCTTTCAACTGTGTCTTTTGATTTGAAACATTTTAGAAGTTAGTCCAATAGGATATTAAACTTGTACTGTTTTTTATTAAACTTTGCTGTGAATATGTACTGAAGATGTTGAAATGTGAAAAAAGGAGCATAAATCCTGTTCCTGTTCTTTTTTTTTTTTTACTCCCTCACAACTTCTTTCTTCTCCAGCAGTTTGGTTTCTATTCTCTGAAAGCCTGCAGAGCTCAAGTAGTTATGTCTTTCCAGTACATCTTCTGAGTTCTGAGAAAGATGCAGTAGAAGAGATAGGGCTGCACAGTTTGAAGTCTTATTCTTTATAATTTGGATAGTCACTGAATACAGGCAACTTCAGACATCTCTCTTTTTTCCTTTCATTATAGACCAGGGAAGCTGTGAATCAGAATTAAGGGAGGGAAGAAAGCATCAGGTACAATACATTAATTTTCTCTTTTTGGTTCAGAGGAACAGAATGTGAAGTTTCCCTTGCTCCTTTTGCAAGTAACTTCTTATGAAATTGTAATAGAGATGATCTCATTAGGCTGGCTTTGACAGTACTGGAGCATTCTCTGTACCCATCTTGAAAGACTTTTTTTTCTTGCCACTAATAGAAAAAACAAAATAAAAAAATCATCCATTAAGATATTAAGGCTTTGGAAATATGGAACTATATAGACTTCAGATTTTTTTTTTAATCTTTACAGTCTGATAAATTAAGCCTACACTAAGAATTAGGCAAAGAACATGAACTTAAAAACCTGATTGTAATCTTAGTATCTATTTCTGCTTTCAAAAAGTAGTGGTTTAGATCATTAAGCAAAAAGTCTAGAAGCAGTTCTAAATGGATTAATGGACAGAAGTGTTGTGAGCATAAGAAAAATGGAAGGGCACTTCATTTAATGAAATCAGTGAGGACAGGACAGATCTCTGAAGTACCAATTTTCCATAGGATTTCTATTAACTCACGCATGCCTTCTGGAAGTTGCTGAGTGGGTAGTTCATAATGAACTGAGAGCCAAGCAGCTAGCTGCTGACTTTCCTCTAAACAAAAACTTTATGTGAAAAAGAAGTAAAAAGTCTAAAGCAGTTCAGTCTGATCTCTTGGTGAAAGTAATTGGTGGTCTGTTCATAAAGCTGCTCTGGAACTGGACCTACAATGTGCAGATTGCTGTACCTTTTTTTTTCTATAGCTTTGTCACGAACTGTCTTGTCTTCTATGTAGTTTTTAATTAAAAGCAATTTGGATCATTATTTTCAAGTCTGTATTGTTTATTTTCCTAAAAAAAGAGATTATCCCCACATTTGTATATATTTTTTGAAGAGCTTGATGTTAACCCAGTTGAGGAAACGCATAGGTCTGTTGAGAAGCTGTATCTGAGGATCCCACTTTGTGAATTACAAAAAAAATTAAAAATAAGCAGTATAAAAAGCTTAACGTTTTGCTAACCTGTTCAGTCCACACTTGCTCACTAGGTAACATGAAGAAGTGGTGCATAGTTCTAAATGATCTGTAAGCAAAAATGCTGAGTTTTATTTTGTCTTCTAAATGCCACAGGACAATTCCTGTTACAAAACCCTGAGAGCTGAAAGCAGAAAGTCTGTTTCCCTAAAGAACAGTCTCTGGTTTCTGCTCATCATCAGTGCTTTGGTGCTGGAATTTGGGATCTGCAAAGTAAATGGTGACAGCCCTGCTGCACCAAGCTCTCCTTTGATGTGCTCCTTGCGATATAAATGTTGTTCTTTAGAACTGAATGAGAAAAAGATACCCCTGCTTTTGACCCTTGATAGTTGGTGCATTATGGGACTGACTCTATAATCTAAGAAACAATTTATTTTGAAACAAAAAAAAAACAGAGGAGGAAGAGTACTGTTACAAAACTGAACATGAATACCTAGCTATAAGGACACTTCCAAGGGGAGAAATGGTAAGTTTATCTACATAATTTATCAAGTCATTTAGTTTGTTTTCCTCTGTGGTCAAAAGTGACAGCAGGCTACATCTAACTGGTTCTTTTATGTACTTTTTAGCATGATGACTGCTTTTATCAGTTATGTTTGGATAGCTCAGGGAATTAAGGAGAGTTCTAGAGATTAGTAGTCAGAGCCTGACCCTTTCATTTAAGTCCTGTGCTTCAATTTATTTTGACCATAGTGATTAAACCTTTTTTCTTCCTGACAGCTATGCAGTAGCTAAAAATTTTTAATGATAAACATGTCCTGTGTCATAAAATCATACAGCTCATGTTTTCAATTGGGAAGTCCACAGAAGTGCACTGAAAGGGAATAATCTGTTTAATCCAAAGTGACTTCAGACAATGCTGAAGATGATAGAAGCTACTAAATGGGTATGTGAGTAGTGGTTCTGTTGCTACCAGCAGGATTTCACTTTGAAGTAGCTGTCACTAATAATTTAGGAAGCAGTGAACAAATAAAAAAGCATTATGGAAATAAATGCAGATATCTGCATTCAGGAACTATGAATGCTAATTCTTCTGTAATACTCATAAACAGAACAAGTGTTGAAACATACAGGGATGACTGTAATGTAGTAGTATTGTGCGCTGAGGATTTAATTCCATGGCAGTTCTGAAAAACAAGAGTATGGTGCAGTACGGGCTGGACTTGCCCTATGACTTTTTGTCATGTACTTTTTTCATTGTTACTGTGTTTGTTTCTTAAGAATGAAACAAAACAAAAAACAAACAAACCAAAACCCCTCAAATATATAAGGGAGTTACAAGACTGTTTTTTATTATTTTTGTGTATTTTAGAGATCAGAGTTTTACATGTGATGACCTTGTCACCTTTGTTTTCCTCTGTGGTCCGAGAGCAGAAAAGTAGTAAATAAAAACAACAATCAGGGATTCCTGAAATAGTTTTTGCCAAGCTGAAGGTAGCTTTATTTGTCCTGTTTAAAGAATGAAAATCATAAAATCATTCAGTTTGGGAAAGATCCTTGGGATCATGGAGTCCAACCATTAACTCCACTCTACAAAGCTCACCCCTAAACCATATTCCCCAGCACCACGTCTAAGTGGCCTTTAAACACATCCAGGGATGGTGACTCAACCATGTCCCTGGGCAGCATATTCCAATGTCTGACTACTCTTTCTGTGAAAAATTTTTTCCTAATGTCCAGCCTAAACCCACCCTGCTGCAGTTTGAAGTCATTCCCTCTTGTTCTATCACTAATTGCCTGTGAGAAGAGACCAGCACCAACCTCTCTACAAGAGTGATGAGGTCTCCCCTCAGCCTCCTCTTCTTCAATCAAAACAGCCCCAGCTCCTTCAATTGTTCTTCATAAAATTTATTCTCCAGGCCCTCCTCTGCACTGGCTCCAACACCTCAGTATCTCTCTTCTATTGAGGTGCCCAAAACTGGACACAAAACTCAAGATGTGGCCTCACCAGTGCTGAGTACAGGAGGACAATCACCTCCCTGCTCCTACTGGTTACACTACGTCTAATACAAGCCAGGATGCCATTGGGCATAAGTCTGGCACCTGGGCATACTTCTGGCTCATATTCAGCCACTATAATGTAAAATGTAACATTTAACTCTAATGTTCTTAGGGTTTTTAATAGTCGGTGAGGATACCATCAAGGGGTAAATAATGTCATCTGAACACAAATCATAGGTATTGCTCCTAGAGATACGTAACTATCCACAGGTATTTTTTTGGTAACTGGTTATATCCTCTGCACTTCTAGATGTAGGTGAGACAAATCTTGTCTTTTGTCTTGAAGAAGACTTTGCAAGAGTCATTTGTCAGCAACACTTATTTAGAAGTCTGTGATTTACAGGGCAATCCTGTTTAAATTTAGACATGGAATGAAAATGCTTTTTGAGCAATATAACAATAAGATAGTCCTGAACGTACCACACACAACTGACCAGGACAGGGCAGCAGGGTACCGTGTTCCTCAGCAACCTTTCAGCAAGGAGCTGTTAATTTTATTACCGTAGTTTTTCTCTTTGTCCCTAGATTATTTCTTTTTCTGTTAAACAGTAATGATTCGGAAGGGTATTTTTATTTTTTCCCCCCTTTTTCTGTTTTTTTTTTCTTTCTTTTAGTTCCTTATCATAGAATCATAGAATGGCCTAAGCTGGAAGGGACCTTAGAGATCACTTTAATCCAGCCTCCCTGCCACCAGGGATGCCACCTCTCGACTAGATCAGGCAACACGTGGAGACCAAACAGGAATCGAACCCGCGACCTTAGCGTTGTTAGCGCCATACTCAACTGACTGAGCTAACCGGCCCCCTGGTATAATAAAGTACTAGGACTTAAATTATCTGCCAATAGCAGTTGCAAGATACATGTCCTGCACCTCTTGACATGTCATTCTAATCTAGAAGTCAAAGACATGCTCACATGAAACTGGAAATAATTCTCCTCCTATTTAGCATTTTAAAAAATTAAAATTCTACTGTAATATATAGCGTGTTTTAAGTCAGTGGCCAACTTAAATCAATTATACATATGGCTTAGATTGCTTTAAGGAGACCCAGGTAGATTATGCTAGATTATGGTAAAGCCTTCATGTTTTATCATTTGGTTGTTAATATTTCTGTTCAATTTTTTTTATTGTCCAGTTAAGTTAGATAAAATATAAGGTAAAATAAACACACACTTTTTTTCAGAATAGAACCCTAAACTAAATATGTAACAATGGATTTTTTTAAATCTCTTCTTCGTTTCAAGAACCAATTGTAATTTTGTATGTAGAAGTATCCACCTGAGTTGTCAGGCTGGGGCTGTTGAGTGTTCTTGCCCCAGGAGCTGCATACACTGACTGAGTGTTTATAATTAAAACGATCTTCACGCTGCAATAATTTCTGTTTCCTACTTTCACCAGTTTGGAGTTTGCTTCCTGATGACAGGACTGCTGTATTTTTCTTGAGGATTTTCCAGGAAGGAGTGGAAGTATCTGCCCTCCACAGATGGCTGTCTCATTGGCAGGAAATTCTCAGCATTTAGGCTTCACTGTGCGCACACAAACTCTGCATTCAGTGCACACACAGTATGTCTGGTCTGGCCCAGACTCATCAGATTTATGGCAGGAAGCTTTACAGCTGATCCGTACAGCTATTGGGCTTTTGAAGCTTCTAGAAATTTTACTGCATGTTTACATACATGGCACAACAGTAGCTTGCTCAGTCTCCCTGCCAGCTGGCAACGCAGTGTTCAAGTCTGCATCCGCACGGTTGCGTATTTAAAAGTTACGTGAAAATGTTAGGTCGTCAAACTTCACCAGACAACATTACTGGATACAAAATGTCTACTAACACCGAATACTTCATAACCCTATTTGTCAATAAATTAAACCCAAGCTTATTTTTCATAAGTGCTGTTGCTTTTGCTCCAGTGCCCTTTGGCAGTTTGCATCTTATTTTCTGATGACAGCTTATAAAAAAAAAAAGAGAAGCAACATTCTACCTTTAGGATCATGAAGCATACATCTACAGGAGGTAAGATGTCTCCTCTCAGATATAAAGCTGTAATATATGGTATTTAATATTCCACCATAATCGTTTGTATGTGTTTTTTTCATCCTAGAGAAATAAGATACAATATAATTTCTGCTTGTGAATAAGGCATATGCATTTCATTCTCCAAAGACACTGCAGCAAAAGCTTTTTTTATGCTGTCATGATTACTCCAAATAATGGTCCATCTGTAGAAATTATAGGTATAAAAAGCATTAATTCATGCTATATCAGTGTTTCTACTGATATTTATGATTTTTTTTCTGCTACTTACTTCAATTTGTTGGGTTTATAATATATATTTTTCCTTATGGATAGTGCAAATAAAACCAGTACCTTAGGTGGAAAATAGTATTTGGATTTAATGAGGTAGACAGGGTTCATTTTAAAATAATCTTTCTCCACTCAAATACTTTTAGCAGTTGATAAACCAATACACATTAAAATATCAATTTATTCAAATTGTGATTCTTTTAATTATTGTATAGGTGTCAACATGTTGAATTGCACTGCAGATTTGAAAACACAGAACAGCTTTTCACATGCACGGTGTTCAAGGGTAAAGGAAAGGCGATATAAAGTACATGCCTATACTCATACATAAGTATCTATATACACTAGTCTTTTTTTCAGGCAATTCCTTAAGATGGTCATTTTTTATTTTAAAACTATGTCCTGTTGTCCAAGTAGTAGTGATTGCTGCTGCCAGTGTTATTTTAAAACCAATTACCCACATCATTATATGATAATTTCACGTCCTGAACCTGCAAGTACATGAGGTGTTGCTCCTCAATCCTTTTTTACAGGATGCTGCTCTGAAGCCGATCTGTTCTTGAATGCACAGAGATAATGTGTGGAGGGAAACTGATAAAATACCTTTGCACCAAGAGCAATAGATGATACTAAAAATGATAAACACATTGTGTTTAAGAAATATTTTCGTTGGGAGTGCACAAAGAGGACAAAGCACAGTTCAAATATACACAAGGACACCTTCCACTTCTGTGTCGTACTTAACAGTAGAGCAAGTTATCAAAATTTTCAGCTGTGTAAGTCTGGGCAGGACAGCTCTTCCAACCCACGCCCTCACTTCCCATTTTTGCTCAGAACAAGCACGCTTAGGAATGGGCTTCATCTTATCCCAGTGGGGCTTAAGCACAGGCTTGAAATTAACCATGTAAAGTGAGAGAAACTAAAAAGAAAAATAAAATGCTACTTCAGCTACTTCTGACCTCCGATGTTTGGTTGTGGGTTGTTTGGTTTTTTCCCTTAAGTTGCAACCTAAGTCCTATGATGTGTATTTAACTATTTAAAGAAACACTTGTAACCGAAAAGCAAAAAAAAAAAATAATATAAAAAAGTTACTGGAAGTGGTCTTAAGCAAGTGCGAAATTAAGCTACCTTGGACCTTAGGCACCTGTAAAAAATCCTCACACCACCATAAAACATGACAACAAAAGTCCCCTAAAAAGCAGAAACACCTAGAGGCATCTCTCAGTCAGTTTGCATTAAGTATCTCTCAAGAAGGTGTAGTGTGCTAAAAATTATGAACTTGATACGCTCTATGCTATAAAAAATGTCAGAGTAGATGATTACCGCATGACTTGTTTGCAATTTGAATTATTATCTAATACATTTGGGGTATTGTTCCTACTCCACCAAAACCTAATTTGTACTGAAGACTGCAGACTTTTGCATCTGTTAACAATTGCAGATTAATTATAGCCTGAAAAGCTTTTCATTATCCTTTAATTTTATTGTCTTTCAGATTCAGTTCTATGGTAGTATTAATAAATTGTAAACAGTTCTCTACAGACAGTACCACGGGTATTGTATGTGAAAGAAGAAGTAGATGTTAGATGTAAGGAAGATATCATTAAAATTATGGGATACCAGAAAAGTGTATTTTTTTATGTTAACCAGCATGGATGAAGAGCATCCTGACCTGTAGCAGGAATAGTGTGTCCAGCAGGACTAGGGCAGTGATTGTCCCACTGTACTTGGTACTGGTGAGGCAGCACCTCAAATCTTGCGTTCAATTTTAAGTCCCTCACTACAAAATAGACAATGAGGTGCTGGAGCATATCTAAAGAAGGTCAACAAAACTGATGAAGGGTCTCCTTCCTCCTGAGCAGCAGCTGAGGGAACTGTGCTTGTTCAGCCTGGAGAAAAGAGGCTTATTGCTCTCTACAACTACCTGAAAGGAGGTTGTAGTGAGTTGGAGGTCGGGCTCTTCTCCCATATAACAAGTGGTAGGACAAGAAAAAGTTGCCTCAAGTTGCCCCAGGGGATGTTTAGATTGGATATTAAGAAAAACTTCAGTGAGAGGGTTCTCAAGCATTGAAACAGGCTGCCCAGAGAAGTGGCTGTGTCATCACCCCTGGAGGTATATAAAAGATATGTAGATATGGCATTTAGGGACATGGTTTAGTGACACACCTGGCATTCCTAGCTTAATAGCTGGACTCAATGATCTTCAAGGTCTCTTCCAACTTCAAGAATTCTACAGTTCTCTGATTCTCCTTGGCTTGGGAGAAAAGTGTTTCCATAAACCGTTTTCTTCCTTGATGTATTAAGAGTGCACTTCCTCATAAGCCTATATTTTTTAACAGAAAGTGACCCTTCACAGTGAATTTGGGGGCCTGACAGAAAAGAAAGGGATGGAAAGCAGAGACAGTTGTGAGAACCGGTAACTACTGTGTGTTTCTTATTATAAGCAACACTCAATCACTGCAGTTGGAAAAGAAAAAGTAATAGTTTTCCTTACTTTATATGGAAAATAAGCACTACGAATCAGTTATTTATTAGCCAAATCTAGTGTCATAATCTGTTCTGTATATATTTTAAAATTTGAAACTAATTTGAGATTTTTAGAGTTAAAAAAAAAACATTGAAATTTTTTTTCCGTCAACTGAATTTGAATGTTTCCTAATGACCATTTCCCTAGCAACGGAAAATATATTATGAAGATTATTTTAAAACTTTTATCAACATCTCACATTTGTGATTAGCTAGCTGTAGAAGGTAATATCAAATACTTGTTTACATTTCAGCTGAGCCACTCCACAGAAGAGATGGAAAAATAATTTGCAGCACCCATGCTTCCTACTGCATGTGTGCAAGCAGTTTTCAGGGGCTGTTTTTGTTCTTGGTTAAGGAAAGCCCACTGGGTGGAGGCATGGAGCTGAATTTCATCAGAAGACAGAAATTCAGTTTAATAAATGGAAAAAGGGAAGGGATATTATGATCAAAAACTGATAGACTTGTTTAATGAAGTCTGTAAGACTTGATTGTTATTTGAAGTTCACACAGCTTCCTTGAAACTTAGTGATAATAATTTGAAATTATTTCTGACATTAAGGGAATTAATGAAAAACTTTTTTGAACTGCTCAAATGTATCACTTATTTTTAATTTTATGCTGAATAGTTACAATTTTGGCCATATCCTGCTCTAGCTTTGCTGGTTATGCCAAAAATACTGTAAAAGTTACAGATGTATTTACATTTCCTAATCTATGTAGAAGGAAACCCTGAAGTCTTACAATATATAATCTAGGTAGGTTTTTTTAGTTTTTCTGAGATATAATTGCCACTTATCAACATTTTTCTCTTAAGAAGAGTGCCAAGACTGAGCAAGGCTGTCTGTTCCACAAACCTTTCTAGGATGCCCTACACCTTTTCTGCTGCATTATACACTTATGTAGACATGTTATGTACAATAATAGACTGACCACAACACCTCAATTTCTCATCTGAACTTGCTGCCCTGCTAACAATATCAACAAACAATCCTTGCAACAGAAACAGAGAGCAGTAGCAGAACCACAACTGGGTTCAGCTTCCCTGGGCTCAGCTTTCTCCTGAAGCTGTGGCTTCACACTCCGACACCCCAGTGTCACAGGCAGCTCAAATGCTCTCAGCCTCATGAGCCTCTGCTCCTGGAGACCAACCTGAAATGATAGAGAGGGTGTGCCTGCATCCCCCTGCTGTGGTTTAGCTGGTGCTTCAACAGGGCTGGTGACCTCTGGATCGCCAGAGGTGAAAGGAGTAGAGATCAGAGGGCCAGAAACAGTCTGTTGGCATCCAATTCATACATACGTAGAGATTTTAAATGGAGCACTGTGAGGTGTTTGCGTTTGCTAATCTCTGCCTAAACTGCTTTCTTGAGCCTTGGACACAGCTTCAGTCCAGGAGCTCTGTCATCTGTAATGATAGTGACATCTGCCATTGACTGTTCCTCTGTTGATGTATCTCAAAGTAACCTTGTATGAGATCTTCTCTGTGGAGCTGTGTGGGAAATAAAAACAAAGTCAAATGAGACCTAGTTAGAGGCTTGACAAATATCCTTATAGTCAGCTCTAGTTAACAGAGGCACAAGTACCACAAGGTCAGACTTCGTAATTTTGTCTCTAGGTGCCTATTCTGTGCTCCTTCTTCCTGAAAAATGCTTGGAGAAGGTCTCCAGAGGAATTCCAATTAGTAAGTGGAGTCTTAGCAAATATTGACCCATTTGTGAGACAAGTCAGTGCCCCAAGGTTAACCCCAGTGGCTGCTTTGCTGCTGCAGTGTTGTTATGGCTCTGCCTTGAGCTGGTTCACTCAGACACCTTCAGCCGGGAACAAAGACAGTCTGCAGTCAGGGTATATGCACCTTTAAAGTATAAAAGTAAAAGTTTATTGATTAATGTGTAAGAGATAGTGAAGAGTTAATGAGCTATTAGTCTATCATCAGCGTACCCACCACCTCTGGTATGAAGAGAGGCTGTCATCAGTCAGGATTGGGCACAGCCACACATCCTCCATGCTTCAAGTTGCTGTCTGTGAACAGCTGCATCAACTCCAACAACACTGACAATCCGATCTGGCACTTCACAGCTAGCTTCCATCTGAGCAGACCAGCCTGACTAGCTCCCCTGCTTTTTTCCCATTAGGACTTCAAACCTTTCCATGCTGGTGTTTTCTCTCTTGTATCTTTGAGCTATTAACGATGCTGTCTCAACAGCCCTACCCCTGAGTGAGACTTTTATCTTTTTTATCACTTTACAGATCTCATCACAGCACTTCCACAGCAGTCTGACCCCATGTTATTGTGTTGTGTCACATGAGAGCTGGGTCTTGGATTCTTGGTCCAGTGGTGCAAGTCAGGGCAGCCTTCCGATGAGGTTACAGAGGGAGGCTTTGAGCATGTGCACTGACTCAAGGAAAGGTGGGCAGGGGTTCATTACTCTCCAGGGTTAAATTAATCATATTATTGGTTCTACTCTGCTGCTACTTTTCACAGGCCAGTGTAAACTACAAAAAGACAGGGAATCTCTTGTTCCTTGGGGTCACTCTGCATCGTTTTCATCTAGGTCAGGGTGCTCTGCATTCAAGTTCAGGAGTGGATCATCTGATATCAGGATCAGTGGTATCAGGATCCTCCAACCCAGGTCCAGGACTCCCATTTGTCCTTTCCCCCTAACATTCCTGTTTTCCCTTTCTTCCAGCCCGCCTAGGTCTGAATCACAACTCTGCCTTTGAGCGTGTCGATTGGTATCCCCATTTCAGTGTCCAGGTCATTAATAAAGTTGTTAGACATGATAGGTCCCAGGACAAGACCTTTGTGGTACTCCACTTTTCACCAGCTCCAGGTAGCATCCCATGACCCTCTAAGTGCAGTCATCCAGTAGCTTTTTACCCACTGAATAACTTGATTTAATCATCTTTTGAATGGGATTTACACAATATGTATCTCATTTTACTTTTTCCCCAGGTAGTGAGCAGAAATATCTATTAAAAATTTGAGCCCTTTATGATTTTTTTGGTCAGTTTGTTCCTGAAATAGGATGCCCTTTGTCCTAAGTAGACCTTCAATTAGTTTTATTTTTCTTAACGACAGCTGTAGAAATTCCTTTTTATCCTTTAATTTCCTCTGTTGATATTCTACAATTCCTTATTGATATTCATTTCGCTATCCTTTTTTTCTACTCTCTGGAACATGAAAAAGATTTTTTTATTAATCTGTACAACTCTGTGGTGTATATAGATAATGAAAATGTAGAAGTACTAATTTATGTGCATAAATTCAGCTTATTTTATTATGTCGTGGGTTAGGGCTGGGCCGGCCTCTAACACAGACAAATGCTCTCTAACCCCCTCTTCCCCCCCCCCAAATGGGAAGGAAAAGGGAATGAAGCAGAGAGACTTTCGGGTTAGAGAAGGACAAAAACTACAACACTTTTAATGAAACAATAATAATAGAAAATAATAGTGGAATGATAAAAGTGAAGAACTATATACAACTATAGATAGTAGCCCAATATCAAACCCTACTCCCTCCTCCGATATCAATCCCCACTGATGCTGCAGAGCAGGAGGCACTGGGGAAGACCCAGGCTCAGCAGCGGCGGGAGCTGGATACAGGAGCTGGATTCGAGAAGTCAGGATCCAGATCAAAAGCAGGAGGTCAGATGGAGTCCTCTCTGGACACCGGCCATTGCAGAAGAGACAGAAACTCTTGTGATCACTCAATTTATACTAAATATGACGTATATGGGATGGAATACTCTCGTTGGTCACCTGTCCTGTCTATTACCCCCCAGAGGTGCAACCTTTTACTTCCTTGTGACCCCCCTTTACTACCCAGCACCCCCAGCGTGGCACACAAGAGCCAGCAGTGGCCTTGGGCACTACAGGAATAAGTATCAGCAAGAGCCTTTCTGCATCCCAGTTCGAGGCAGTAACTGCAAACATCAGGTGTTATCACTGCCAGTAGCACACACTGTCTGCAAAAACATGCTTCTAACTTCAGAAAGTGCAGCCTCTTAGAAGAAACTAAAACTGAAAAGTAAAAATCACTAAACAGGACTGGGTTTTAGCTCAAACCCAGGACAATTATTACTGAAAATAATGAGAATTATAAAAGAAGCAGTGATACTCCACATAAAAATAGTAAAAGCTGTTATAACACCTAACAATCCTGAAGTACCAGAATATTTCCAAGAGTATTTTTTACTGTTTTCTAAAATCTACTATGTCACCCCTGGAGAGCTCTAAGTGTATAGTATCTAGGGGGGAGGGGAAAGAAGCCTTTCAACTGAAGATTTTAAACCTAATGTTCACCTGCTGTACCAAGGTGATTCTTAAAATCTTATATAATTATCTGGGAAATAATTTCATTCAGCTCAGTGACATTAGGTATTATCCTTCATCCTAACAGATGATGAGTTAGATCAGAGAATTATAAATATTTGTAGCTAAATTCCATGATTTGATTATATTTATTATGTGCAAAAGACATGCTGAGGAAGCAGTACGCCTGTAATACTTCAAAAGATACAGTACTACCCAGGCATATACTTCGTATTCTCCTATTCAGGGATCTCTCATTTTTAGCAAAATAACATATTGTTATAATATAAAGTTGTAAAATAGCTAGATAGCTATGGCTTGTTTATGATGCCTGATACTTTTATCTTGTAGATTTATGATGAAGTAAGCTAATCCAGGAATTTACAAGAACAAGTGCCCATGTGCATTTATGCAGATTTTTTCCTGGCTGTTTTTCTCCTGAAACAAAATATATGGTGTACATAAATTATAGCAACCTACAAATTTGATTTTTCTCATGAATTTTATGGATAAATAGATGTTTTCCAAGTGAACGTGTCACCAAAACTTGTTTTCATAATTTGATTGACAGACACCTTGGTACAACTACTTACATACTGTGAAAAAATTCCTGGGGAAACGCATAATTGAAGGGATTAGTTTGCTGGAGCTCTAGCAGTATTCTAATAACAACAGTGTATGTACAACAGGGAATATTTTATATAACGGTGAGCATTTTTTAAACGTCAGATTTCATTCCAGACAGCATTTGAAAACATCATCCTGGTAGACCATTGAATTTGAATTCTGGGGACTGCAATTTCTTTAACACTCACTCAGGATAATTATGCTTATTTGTGGTTGGAATCCATAGGCTAGACCATACCCGAGGAAGTAAAGTAGCAATTCGTGCAGAGCTGGAGTGAGGAATTATGAACAGGGCCCACTCAATGTGGTAGCATCGTGTCTGCCATGCAAAGCTTGAAGGGTCGTCTCAGTTTGAACAGGGCAGAGGGTAAAGCAGCCACCATCTCGACTCTGTTCTGTGAACTCCTCTCTGAAAGACAGTACCCAGCTGCTAGCCCTAAGGGGTGAATATAACAGGTAGGAACGACACTGGCATTGCACCGCTCTCTCCTGTGTGCTGCAGATACTCCTTTTATTTTTAAACAGCATCCAGCAGAACTAGGCCATTAGTCGGCATCAGGAGAGAGTCAGGCAAAGAACGACTCTCCTGTTTTCTGTCATATCAGTAATTCACTGCTGTTTACCAAGTGCTTTATGGAAACACAATCAGCCTGTATGTTAAGAAGACAGGCTGAGAGTTGGGGTTTTTCAGCCTAGAAAAGAGAAGGCTCTGGGGAGACCTTATAGCCACCTTCCAGTACCTGAAGGGGGCCTACGGGAAAGCTGGAGAGAGGCTTTTTACAAGGGTGTGTAGGGACAGAAAGAGGGGCAATAGTTTTAAACTAGAGCAGAGTAGATTTAGATTAGACAGTAGGAAGAAATTCTTTACTAAGAGGTGGTGAAACACTGGAATATGTTGCCCAGAGAGGTGATGGAGGCACTATCCCTAGAGACTTTCAAGATCAGGCTTGATGGGGCTCTGAGCAACCTGATCTAGTTAAAAATGTCCCTGCTCACTGCAGGGAGTTTGGGCTAGATGACCTTTAAAGGTCCCTTCCAACCCAAGCATTCTATGATTCTATGATTCTGTGATTCTATGATTCTATGATTCTATGATTCTATGATTCTGTCATTCTATATTATGCACATCTTCTATTCATGATGCAATTGAATCTGGTATTATGCTTCTATAATCTGATTGTTCTACTAAAAAATTTTAAATAACAGAATGATTCATAAGTGCTAGGTAGCAATGATTATTTTTTTCCTGGCGTACCTTTGTAAAATGAATATGAGTATTTTAGGATTATCTGTAGCATTACATGTTCTACAGTCTTCAACACACACTACCACAGACACTCTCTGTGTGGATTTGTGTGTGTGTGTGCGCTTCAAAATGTGAAGTTGTTACATAGGAAGCATTGTTACATGCTTTCCATTGTCTGATTATAGCCTGAATCCATAAAGTAAATAATCTGTTTTAAGAATTGCCAGTTCCAGGGATGTAATTGTGTTCTTTACATAAAGTGATCATATAAATTTTAAAGACAGATATTAAGAAACTGCTATGGTTATGAAGCCATAAGGCTGAAGTACTTGGTCTCCTTCTTTGCCCATTCATTTTGAAGGCTATTGTTATTTTTGTTGCGCTACTTGATCCTAATAGTGTTCATATATTTTTTATTTCTCTAATACTATAATAGTTATATTGTTTCACTACCTGAAAATGGAAGATAAGATTGCTTCAGCTGGGCTTGTCATAGCCTGGAATTGTTCCGCTGGAAATATGATGTTCAAATCTGAAGATACGGCTTTTCTACTTTGACCATCATATGAAGAACTAGTTTGAACCGTTTCTTAGCCTGTTTCAGAGGAAAAGTAACTGTCAAATAAAGGCTAGCCCCTGGGCAACAGAAAAAGAAACCAATAATATTATGTGATGTTTCTGGTAGCTGACCAATGTTCCTGAGTGAATAGAGTGTACTTTCCAAGTCAGTGTCTTGATAATGCTTCTTAATTTGGTGTTTTGTTGGCTTCCAAGGTAAAAGAGAAGAAACAATAACTTTTTTTTTTCTACTTTTCCTATTAACAGCTCTTTCACACAGACCTTCATGACAATAATTTCCCCAGAGAGCCTTAAATAAATACATTTTTTCCACACTGAATAGCTTTCCTTCTTGGTTCATCTTCAAGTCAGCAAAGTCTGCTTTCTTTGCCTCTGCTTTTTTTTCAACATGGAATAAAGAGAAATCTTTAAGCAACAAAGCAAACTCATCTGAAGTCATAGAATCGTAGAAGCATAGAATCATAGAATGGCATAGACTGGAAGGGACCTTAGAGATCATCTAGTCCAACCTCCCTGTCATGGGCAGGGACGCCACCTCTCGACTAGACCAGGCAACACAGGGGGACCGAGCGGGAATCGAACCCGCAACCTCGGTGTTGTCGTTGTTGTCAGCACCGTGCTCAAACCACTGAGCTAGCCGGCCCCCTAAAGTCGATCACTATTGCAATTTTAGCTTTGGAATTTACTAGTGTGCAGACTGAGCCATGGAAAATTAAAAAAAAAAAAACCACAAAAAAAACCCCAAACCACCCAAAACCAAACAAAAAAAATCAAAATCAAACCAAACCAAAATCAACCAAATAAAAAAAAGTGAGAAAAGTGCTATGAAGTGCTATCACTCTCCCTGGCTTCCATCTCCCATTCTGGATCTGCCAGCGCTCCTCTTTGTAGTCACATGGGTCAAGAGAGGAGTTTTTAGTGACAGATCTCAATGTAAGATCAGGCCTTTACTCATAATGGGTAGTTTTCAGCACTGTAAAAGTCATACTTGGCAGTAATGTCCTCTGGAGTTAGCTTCTTGTTTACCAGATTATGTGTTAACATAGTGTAACAATTTTTATATCTCCCTGGAAATAACATAACAGAAAATAACTCCATTGTTTTTAAACTCACTAGCACTGTAGTAAATGAGAAAATATCAGATGTTTTTAAAGAGTATTTTACTAAAAGGAAATTAAGTTTTTATCCTAAAGACACAGTAGTAATAGTAGCATAATTATTCAGCCATATTAACATTTAAAAAATAGGCATACACTTAAGTGTGATGATTAGTCATTACTGAAGCAGCTTGTATTAACTTCGTTTTATTTAATCAATTCTTGGAGTAAAATTTTGATTTGTTGAATACAGTCAGATTTTCACCTGGTGTTTTCAGAATAACAGATTTTCTCCCCTCTGTTTCTTTTGTTAACATTTTTTGCCCCCATTCCGATTTTTTATTTCTTGAAATGATAGAGTTCAAAAATCTGATCACAAAAGCTGATACATCTTGTGGACCATAGCCCTTAATTTGATGTGCCAGTAATTTTCAAACTGTAAAACAAGCTTACTAGATCTCCAGATGGACATATTCTATTTCTTCTTGCTAGTGTCTGGGGATGGTAACACCAACAGAGCGCCTCAAGACCTTGCTGTTTCTGTGATAGAGAACACACAGGTTTTTATGATCTCAAAGAAAAAAAATGCAGGCAATTCATGTTGAACCACTGAATTCTCATTATATTCCCCCCCTCCTTTTCAGATAAACTTCTTCCTCTGCTTGGAAATGCCATGTATCCTGTAACAAGCATAAGTCACTTTCCCTCTGGTGTCGAGGAACAAATGCCTCACCTCAGATGTGCACCCAGAGCCATGCCTTTGAAAGGCAAATCTGTTTGGTAGTGTGACAGCAGTACAGGAAAGCTTCTTGTAGAACCTCCTGCTTTCATGCAGAACATAGACAACACTTCAGGGCATTTGGGAAAGAAAGTAAATTCTAACAACTTCTAGTTTTGATGCTCTCGGTTCACCTTAGAGGCAGACGAATCAAAATTTCTTGTATCCTTTACAGAAATAATAAAGTACATCCTTTGCTGAAATCATCGTTCCAGATTTCCTTCATCCCAAATGTTTTATTGAGAGAAAGCTGAAATACCATTTCAAAGCACTGTTAACAAATGTATAGTCTGAGTAAACACATGTCTGCATTCAGCCACCAGGTCAATAAAACATTTACAAAACTGAGTTCTAAAAAGAACCTGCAAATTTCTGCAGAGGAAGCTCAATACTTACATAGTTATGTAGTGGATTTAAATTCACCAGTCAATTTCATGGTAGTGTAAAATGAAGCATAAGTTCAGTCAAAAATGATAATTTATCTAAGTTATTTATATCCTCTAATATAATTATTTTTTTCTTATTGCAATCCTACTATAGCAAACCATTGCACTATAGAGAGTGTGAGGACTGTGTTCTTGTGTCCAGAGTTCAAAGATCTGATCACAAAAGCTCACATAGCCCTTAATTTGATGTGCCAGATGTATGTCTGTTGTGAGGTTTTTTTGGTTTTTTGGGGTTTTCTGAAAGTGTTCTGGAAAAATACATGTAGTCCACAACTGGACACAACAGGCATACATGTTGCTGCATAACAATATACGACCCCTTTTTTTTTTTTAAGTTGTATTTTAACTTAACATGTGGCTCACAAGCCAAAAAGCAGTCATTACTATTGAGCAATTCTATTCATAACTGGGGTCTGATGCGAAAGGCGAGTCAGAAGCCACTGAGGGTTGGAAAACAACAGCTACAAATCACATTCAGAAAAGAGGCAAAATGTTGAGTCAGGACAGTATATCAAACTTGTAGCCAAATTTTTTTACAAGAAGTCTTTCCAGATTGATCCTTTTAAAATCAGCCTTGTCTTAATGTAGTGGTTTCATAAACAACATTTTGACCTAAGAGATAGGCAGGATTTTCTGCAGAGAGGCCATTCAGGTGATGTAAAGCAGGGAGTGTCACTTCTAGAAGTCTGAGGAACAAGAGCTGGATATGCTTTAGGAGTTTGTCATCACATCAGAAAACAGAATGGGAAATCTGGGATTGCATGCAAGGCAGCATCATGGTGTTGTGGTTTTCTGTCTGGGAAAGGGGGTGGGGTTGATTCACTCATACATCCCTCTGCATGGTTTATTTAAGATCCTCCTGTCATTTGCATGGGCCATTTCTCATCGATAAATGTTCTGGGGTTTGGGGTTTTTTGTTGTTGTTTAAAAATCTTGCTGTGCCACTATGTGATACCTGATTATGTGATACCTGACACTTCCTCTCTTTTGGTGAAGCTTTCGCTTTCTTTTTTTCTGGCACCTAGCTAAAACTTCCCGGACCCAAGAACTTCATGCAACATCAAGAAACACAAGCTGTGGATGAATTCAGATTTAAAAGACCTGAATTTCTGTGCAACCAATCTGGTTTTATTCTAAACTAGGAAATGCAGGCAATATTGTAAGCAATACATTTACTTCTCAACAACGGTGTCAGGCTTTTAGCATTTCTAAAATTGTCATAGTAAGGCTATCTTCATGCCATAAAAAAATGATTGTTCCATAACGATATATGAAGAGTGTGAAGAATATAACAATTTGCTACAAGATCTGATTCTATCAGGATCACTGCTAGTGTGACCTTTTAAAACCCATGAAAGAATTTATCTAGAACCAAATCCTGAAGTTGGATATTCATATACTATGATATTGCATTTTAAATGCTGATAATAGCAAGAAATATATCTTCTTAAAGGATTTTCTGCTTACATTTAATGATTGAATTGTTCATGTTGGTTTATATTTCCCTGTGCCTTGCCTGCATATGGAACATTTGGATAACTAGTGAAAAATAGAGAACACATGATATTCTTCACTGCAATAATGTTCTTCCTAAGAGGATACTTCTCCAGTGATAGAACCAGATAATTGGCAAAGAAACCTTGTTTTACTCTGTGTATCTTTATAACAAGCCTGATTTGGGCCTTCATTAGACAATTGCTTTCCTTTATGTGGATTCCTCAGATGTAATACATAAAAATAAGCAACTCTTAGAAACAGTTCTTAACAGAACTTGAGACCTCGCTTAGCAAAAAAAGTTGCATTTTTAAAAGTTGTTTTCTAACATAATGCAGTTCACACATGACTGAGATCAGCAATACTTTCAATCACTGACTAGGGAACAGCATATTTCTTCTGGACGCTGTGTTTTAGGACAAAAAAATATACACCAAATTTCTTAGTGACCTTACAAGTATTTCTTTCTTTGTGAGAGTTCAAATTATGTCAGATTTTGTCACAGAAAACAAATAGAAGAAATATTAGTAACATAAGTCAGTGAGCTGGGAGTAGAGAAAGAACCAATATAGGGCTCAGTAAGTGTTCTTCAGAGAATATGCTCTGTTTCCAAAGAGGGACTTCACTTTAATTATTTTTGCTTCAGATTTCATCCATTGAATTACGAATTTCTTACACGATACTTTAAAAAATAGTGTCTCACTTCTCCAGGGAAAACAGCAAACTGTCTCGAATAATGAGCTGCTGTATTTATGAAATTGCCTTCTTTGTTGCCATGGAAACTGAAGTTACAAAAAATTGAATGAAAGAAATTGATGGTGCCTCCCATAGTTTTCTTGTCGCTCTTGAAGTTGTTAAGGTTCTTTAACACAAATAATTATTTGTAAATAGTTTGGAGCAAAGGATAGAATGATATAGAATTACGTTGAAGAGTAACTGAATATTTATGTGTATAACTGGAGCATACTAATCCTCTCTATTCAATATCCTACATAGGAATATTACAAATTGCAATCCCAGTGAATTTAGTAAAAATTTACCAGTGAAAGCATTAGGAATAGAATTTGGACAAGTGATCGGGAATTATTGTTTTGCAAGTCTCTGGGAGTCTCCACCACTGGGAATTAAACTCTTTCTAAAGGTTAACTCACAGTTATTCTAGGAGTAAAATGTTCTTTAACTGCCATTTCCACAAGATTAGTGTACAAAGCTCTTCCTCGAAAAAGCAGTGCATTGTCTCCTATAACAGGAATCACCTAAACAAAATCAAGTATATCTTTTGTTTAAAAGAGCCATCTTGCAGGATCAGCCCAGCAAAATCCTCTGAGTCAATTGGTCTAAGAGTTTATAGCTGTGGGCTTAATTACATCTATAACTGGCTTCTGAAAAAAATCCTATGCTTTAGGGTGCACCCACAGTTCATTAATATGGTCATTTTACTTTGGCAATCCTCTAGATCAACCTATTCATTAAGTAGGTATCTTGTATCCTCAGGGAAGCAGACAAATCAGAGGTACTTATGCATGAAATATACAGAAGTTTGTTGGACATCAATCCAAATCCTAACTCTGAGTTATCTTTTCTTATTGATTTGACAGGCAAATACGCTCTTTCATTGATCATAGGAAACTTTGTAAGCAAATATGTGACATCCCAGTTCTGTTTCCTTCAAAGAAAGGTACCTTCCAACCCTCATAGACTTCTTATTATGGCCTTCAGCAAAATCTAGTTTATTACAATTGCTATTTTAATAACCTTGAAGGATCTTGGATTTATTGATAGATTCTTCACAATTATTCTAAAAACTGCTACATAAACAGATCACTACAGTTTAAAAAAAAATGTAAGTAAGAAAGAAAAAGGTATAGATGTCCAGGCAACAGCACTGGCTTTCTCAAGTAGGTAGGGACAGTACTTTCAACCATCTCTTTCAAGTACCTTACAAATCGATACAGTTAGTAGTACTTAAAAATCAGTCATGATGAACTCCACCCTTTACCACTTCCTATATAGTAAATTAATGGCTAGAGCCCCAGATATATAGCTAACACTTTGGATGAATTCTCCCCTGAAGGTAATTCAAGTCTAAACTAACATTCTGTGCAAGTCTTTTAACTCCTTGGTTAAAGGCTAGGTGAAAATACCCTCCAACTTTTCAGCTGAAGCTACGCATGAAGAGAAGACTCTGGGAAGACTTCCAGTATGTAAAGGGGACCTATAGGAAAGATCAGGAGGGAGTGCAGAACAAGGAGTAATTGTTTCAAACTTAAAGAGGGTAACTTTAGATCAGATATTAGGAAGAAATTTTTTTCTATGATGGTAGAGAGATGCTGCAACAGGTTTCCCAGGGAAGTTGTGGATGCCTCATCCTTGGAAGTGTTCAAGGCCAGGCTGGATGGGGCTTTGAGCAATCTGGTCTAGTGGAAGGTTTGGAACTAGATGATCTTTAAGATCCTTTCCAACTTAAACCATTTTATGATTCTGCAGTAAATAACTTACTCTTCTTTTCATAGTCAATGCACAGCAGGACTGTGATGGACCATGATGGCTTGGGTGTTCCCAAGTGAATGAGTAATCAAAGATTTTTGCAATCTACTCCTATGACTGATTGCACTTTTCATTAAAAAGATTCTGAATGTATAGCAGAGGCCTTAGCATCACTGAGAGGAGGACTGCAGCCACAAGGCACACTTCTGTTTTCTGGATGCTGTGCTAGGGTCTGAGCCTTCTGCCTTCCAATATCCTGTGGAGCTATCTGCAGACTGTGCACTGGCTGTCTCTGATGTCTTATTCATCCCAATAACGCCATAAGCAAAACGTTTAAACTAAAGGGTTTTTTCCTTTAAATTTTCAGACATCAAAGTATTAATATCACAGTACCTATCATAACGTCTGTTTAATGTGCCTAAATCTTTTATTGAATCGGATCCTTATTTTTTTTGCTGTGGTTTTGCACTGTTAAGTGATGATATTATTGTTACTTTTCACTGCTATTGTTCACAAAGATACTGTTAGATAGTGTGTAACTGGTGAGTTGCTTAGGTACTAAAGATTGCCATAACAATGAAGTAGAAAAGAATAGATAAAACAATACAATGAAATGTGTCATTTCAATTTCTGAATCTTAAAAGTAGCTTCCATAAACTAAAAATCCATTAAAAGGTATTTTCATGAAATCCATGAGAATAGTATTTCATATTAAAATACAAATTTTAGTATTAGCAGATAAAATGTAGGAACAATAGTGCAAAACCAAAACTATTCAGTTCATTCTTTATTGAAAGAATAGGTTATTTAGAAATTAATAAGAAATATACTAAGTGCAAAAGAAAAAACAATTAATAGTGAAGTGTCGTGCTCGTTTTAGAGAAGTCAGGATTTTGCTTTGTAAGGTTCTTCTTCAACTTAACTTTGACTTTATTCAGTTGTTCATCCTGATTCAAATCATGCTCAACTTTAAGTGTTGTCATTGAAAACTAATGCCAGGATTACTTGAAGGACACATTTGAGTACTTTCTCTAAATCATACCTTTGCCAAACCTCCTGGTTTAATCACATTGTTTTCCCCAAAACATGTCCTGGATTTGTGTAGTTGAGTAAGAGTTTCAGATACAAGGTTTTTCTGTGTCTCTTCTTTATTAAGCATCCTGCCTTTATATAAGCAGATAAAAACTAGAAAATATGACTTAAAAAGCCCATAAAGGCAGACATTTCAGAAAACAAATAAAATAACTTCAAAGGGTTCTTTTTATAGCTGTTCTTTGTGACCTAGTCACTTTGAGGTTACACATTCAGTGATATAGTTCAAAATCTCAAGACACATGTAGGAAAGAATTACATCTTTCAAGACAGATATAATTTTATTTCAATGAAAGGAAACAAAAAGCTCCTCAAGTTTTGTACTTGAATGTTTCTTTCATTATAAAAGCAAGGAAACATGATTTTGTTTAATTTTAAGAAGAATGAAGACATGAGAAGTTCCAACTTAGTTTACATCGTGCATATAATTTGCACATTCCAGGCAATTTATGAAGGTAGCAAATTCTAAGATATATATATTTTTTTTACCTCAGGCAGCCTATTTATCCACAAACCATAATATGCTTTATTATGACCACATATAATTATTTTTAACAGGATAATATATCTAATAACCCAAAGTTGAATGGCTTGGAAGTCTTACATTTTTTAGAGATAAAAGGAACAAGAAGGCTTTTAAACAGTAACATGTTTGTTAGGACCTCTCTGCACACAAAATATAATAATGCCCAAAATATATTATAATGTCCACAAAGCCAACCTTCTTCTACTGTCACAGAATCACAGAATCATCACAGAATCACAGAATGTTAGGAGTCGGAAGAGACCTCTGGAGATCATCTAGTCCAACCTGTCTGCCAGAGCAGATTCACATAGAGCAGGTTGCACAGGGTGGTGTCCAGGTGTGTTTTGACTCTACTACCTCTCTTGGCAGTCTGTTACAGTGCTTTGCCACTCTCAAAATAAAGAAATTCCTCCTCACATTTAGGTGGAACTTCCTATGTTCAAGTTTGTGCCTGTAACCTCTTGTTCTATCACTGACTACCACTGAAAAAAAGACTGTCCTGTGTTCCTTCTGTTATTGAAATAAATTTTTTTGTTATTCTGGGGTGAAATTAAATTAAGAATATACAGATAGATTTAAACATAAACATATCTCAATAATGTCAGCATATCTCAGATCAGATGAGGAAGCTACATTTGTCCACTAGAATATTTTATGAGATCTCATTGTCCATCTCCATAAGTTTCCAGAGAATTTCTGAAAAAACCATTCCTCTAATAACTTTTTCAATACCTGCAATTCTGATTCATCACTAATTAGCATTTAGTATTCAAGATTGGGGTCTTTTTCTAAAATTTGTGCACTTATTCCAGTACAACTATGTGAAATGAAGGAAAAAATAATTAAACCCTGTGGACAGTTGGTGCAATTCTGAAAATTGGAGGGGATTAATCTCATCCAACTTTCAGTTTCTTAAATTTAGGCACCTAATTTAGTGACAGGACAAGAGGGAATGGGTTCAAGTTGCGCCAGGGAAAGTTTAGATTGGATATTAGGAAAAACTTCTTCACTGAAAAGGTGGTGAAGCGCTGGAATGGGTTGCCGAGGGAGGTAGTGGAGTCACCATTCCTGGACGTGTTTAAAAAACGGTTGGATGTGGCACTTCAGGAGATGATTTAGCATTACAGTGGTGTTGGGCTGCAGGTTGGACTTGAGGATCTTAAGGTCCTTTCCAGCCTTAATGTTTCTTTGATTCTATGATTCTATCATGACCACTAAACCATGTTCTATGTGCCGCATCTACATATTTTTGAACACCTCCAGGGATGGTGACATAACTACTTCTCTGGACAGATTGTTCCAGTGCTTTTAGGGAAGATGTTTTTTAATATCAACTCTAAACCTCCCCTGGTGCAACTTGAGGCTGTTTCCTCTTGTTCTATCATTTGTTACCTGAGAGAAAAGACCAACCCCATGTCCAAGCCATGAGAATCCGATTTTCCCAGGAGAATGCTGTGGGGAATGGTGTCAAAGTCTTTACTGAAGTCCAGGCAGACAATACCCACAGCCTTTCCCTCATCCACTAGATGGGTCACCTTGACATAGAAGGAAATGAGGTTAGTCAAGTCCTGCCTTTCATAAACCTGTTATTAATAAAATGAAGGGCAATGAATGTCATTCTGCAATGAAATTCTTATCACCATAGTATTTCAACACCAGGAAATCCAGATTCTGTAAGGCATGTTTCTGTGCACTATCCTGGCACTGTGAGCGGCACCTTTCCTAGCTCCATAGCTTGTCTCTGCTGGTGCTACTACCTACTTCCCCTACTGTGGAGAGTGGCAGCTCCCGGCTTCATCTCTGGCTTGTGGGACCATGTTTGCTTCTGCCAGGTGCCATGCTAGTAACTTGCTGCCTCAAAGGAACAACTTGCTGCATATGGGGCTGGGATTACATAAATTTGGCTTCTAAGCAGATATTAATTGTTCTTAAAGGAAGAAGAGAAATTATGGAAGGGTCAAGAGAGAACTCAGAGGAAAAAAGCCTGAAGGGAAATGGAGAAATAGGAGAAGGACAGCCATAGCAGAAGAAATAAAGTGTGGGATTTATTTGTATATGCATAAAACCAAGGTCGTATATAAAGAACCATGGAGGAAGAGGTTGTTGGAACAAAGAAGGAGATATAATTCCAATTTTATTTTTTGATAGACTTGAATTGTCTTTGAACAGCCTGTCTCGTGAATAGTTAAGCTGAATCTCTTGAATAACCTGTAGAGTGACATTTGTTTCCATAAATTATTCACTGAATACCTACAACTCATTTGTTGTAACTGGCTTTCAGGCAAAAAAAGGTGAAAATTTCAATACCTTTTTCAAACAGCTGGAGTTCAGATATGTTTTTATGTATGTCAGCTACAAATACACTTGAGGTGTTATTAGATGGCGAATGTGATAAACCGGGCATTTCCTTTGCATCAAATGCTATTGATTGCCAAGCTCAGAGAGCTATTGTCTGCTGAAAATGTGGAGTATTTGAGCTTTTGCCAGTTTCTTGTTGCTGAGCAACGGAATTTGTCCCTTCTAGTTTCTTGTGTGTATGTAGCTTGTACATATGGATTAAACTGAACATAGAATGAAAACTGTCTTAACTATTTAATGACCATATAAAATACCTCCTCTGTTTAAAAAGATTTGCCAAGCAGTAAATTTTCTTGAGTTTTCCTACGCAGCTTGGGCTAGGAAGAGGACATGCATATCAGGGAGCAGAGGTTGGGGAGCAGGGTGCCTGGGAGTCCCTGGTCCAGCTGAGTAGGGTCTCGAAGCCAGGGTTCAACCTCATAGCTAAGTGAGGGAGCAGGGTAGATCCAGAGATGATGGCCGTCCCCAGCCAAGGGCCCAGATCCTAAGACAGTATCATGGTGACAGGGTAAGTCCAAGGTCCAGCCAGGGCACCAGGCCAGGCGTAGACATGGCCCCAGAATTGTTGGGCATGGAGGTAGCAATGGGCTGAGCCCAGGCCGTGATGTGGGCCTGCAGGTGGGCCCAGCTCAGTTGGGCCCCTGGCCAGGCAGGGAAGGGCTGTTGAGAGATGGAGACCAGCCCTGCTGTGGTGATGCTGGAGCAGGGGCTGTGGCCCAGGGGGCTGACATGGGGTCCTAGGCTGTGAGCAGGGTAATGGGAGCCCCAGTCCCCCCAAGTCTCTCACAGTAATGTTGGTAAATGTCTTTAATTAGTCACATGTTCTCACTGCTGTCTCTTCATTACACATTACTGAATTTCTGGACCAAAAGTAAAGACCTTTTTCTCACTTTATGCATTGACTGCATTTCTTTCATTCCTTAATGACTGTGAAAGCAAAAAAATTAGTATTCATTAACAATGAGCACGTTCTCCAAAGTCTGGACAGTCGGAAAGCCAGTCTGTGAGCTCCACAGATAGGTAAAAGTGAGATTCACATGACAGTGCTGAAGATTATTTTGACCTTTTCATCAGTCACTTGAAATGTCAGCTGCTTTCAGCTGACTTTATGCAGCACCTTTAGCTCCATTAAGCATCTATCTGATATTTTAAATTTTAATAATGAGTTCAAATAGCTACATATTAATTAAAACAACAAAAAGTGTTTTCGCTTGTATTTCCAAATGGGAAACCTAGAGGTAAACTCAGATTCACTTATGTTCAAGTACAAAGTTATCACTGAACCCAGCTTCCATCTCTTTTAGCTCCTATGAGGTCCATGGTGCTTATTTATAATGTTTTCCTGACTCACTGATGAAGGTCAACCGCAAATGTCTTAAGTGTGATGAGACACAGTCATGCCAGATTGTGAAAGTGGTTGGTCAAATTCTAATTCATCTTGTTTATTCTAGCAGTTATAACTGGAGTCTTCCTGGTGTCAGAACTGTAACTTTTGCCTGCCAGCTGCATAATTAGTAGTAGTACAGCAGATGGACTTTTCTAGAGTATATTGGATTTGATAACTAAAAAAGAAACATTGGCTTAAACTTTAACTGTGGCAAGCTACTACAGATTTCCATTAAGAAGCAAGATTTGCCCAGGAAATGCTGGCCATCATTTTTTCTCTACATTCAGTGCTGTCTGCATCAGTATCTAAGTGGTGGCTGCTGTCTCAGCACAAGCAAGAGGATCGTCATAGAATCATAGAATGGCCTAGGTTGGAAGGGACTTTAGAGATCATTTAATTCAACCTCCCTGTCATGGGCAGGGACACCTCTCAGCTAGATCAGGCAACCCATGGGGACCGAGCGGGTCTCCTTCAAAAATAGTGTTATGTGTATGTGAACCATAAACTTTACAGGATGACTGTCACAGTAACTAAAATAAGAAATCTAGCTAGCTGCAAATCAAACATGTCCAAAGAAGGGCAATGAAACTGGTGAGGGGTCTAGAGACCAAGTCTTAGGAAAAACAGCTAATGGAACTGAGGTTCTTTAGCCTGGAGAAAAGGAGGCTGAGGGGAGACCTTAACACTCTCTACAACTATCTGAAAGGCGGTTGTAGTGAGGTGAAGGTTGGTCTTTTCTCCTATGTAACAAGTGAAATAGATAGGACAAGAGGAAATGGACTCAAATTGTGCCAGGGGAGGTTTAGATTGGATATTAGGAAAAATTTCTTCACTCAAAGGCTTGTCAAGTACTGGAACATTCTGCCCAGGGAAGCGGTGCTTCCCTCCATCCCTGGAGGTATTTAAAAGACATGTAGATGTGGTGATTAGGGACATGATTTAGTGATGGATTTGGCATTGCTAGATTTGCAATTGGACTCAATGATCTCAAAGGTCTTTCACAACTCTGTGATTCTAAGGTTTTTCTGTGAAAAAGCCTTTTCAGAATCAGAACAAGAGATTGAAAAGGATAGATATAAAACTGTGATTAAAGAAATGAAAAACATTTTATTTTTTAATGTCATGAAAGTTTCAAGTCTTCTGCTGTACCTCCACGCTGAGTAAATAAAAAAGATGTGAAAGAATTTCTCATATGCAACTCTTGCATGTAGATGATTTCTATATGGAAGGTCACAGAAACTTATCATGAGTAAGTTAATTAAGTACTATGACTTCCTCAGGTCCTCTCTGGACACAAATATACATTCTTTGAAGGTATCATGACACTCCAAACCCTCTGTTTCAGACATTTATTACTTATTATGAAACTTCCTTTGCTCCTGTTTTAGCCCAATGCCAAGAACAAGCAAGATTTATGTCTGCACCTTTTATTTTCTCTGAGGTGAGTAAAGCATACCCAAGGTATCTTCTGAAGGAGTCTGGTAAGTGGAAATAGAGATTCCAAACCACCCAGTAATACCTGTGCTTTCCCCCGATATAGTGATTGTCCTGCACGTGGAAAGACATTTTATATTTCTTTAAGGAATGTGATTGTTCTGTTTGAATGCATGCTGCCTGAATTCCTAGATTTTAAGGACACTGGATATTTTTGATGAGGAGTCTGAAAACACGTATCTTAAAATTATACTTTATTTATATTTCCTTAAAAATAGTATTGTGTTTTTCCTTTTTTTTTCCCCTCTAATATAAGTGGCATATTTTAGAATTAGTACAGATATATTTTAAGATGTTTATAAACAGCCATTTCTGTTCATCTGAACAAGTCTGCATTCAGGGTCTCCCAGAATGGAGGCAAGATGTGTAGGAGTAAATGTCACAGCTTATCAACTAGAAGAACCTGGTACAACAGTGTTGTGCAGAGAACTGGAATGCCATTTACGTGATACAATTCATACTTGCAGCCAAAGTAATTTTAGTTTGCTTCAGCTTCTGCTAAAAGAAATAGATTATGCAAAGTTCAAAGCTGTATGTTCAGAAATGCATCGAAGGTTAACGGTCTTTTGAAACCGGTATTCATATGGCTTTGCAAAGCCAACCGTTTTGTGGCAGTATGAGTGGAAGTAATTTTCAGTGGTGAATATTTTGGTACAGAGTAGGCATCATTATTTATTTTAAGAACTTACACATTTTTGATAAGCTTACATTTGTAACCAATGTTATTGAAGGAACAGACTAAAAGAAAGCCCCTGTATTTTACTTTGGTTTGGCAGAAAATATCATAAAATTCTCTTCACAAACAGAGTAAACTCCAAGTTCAAAAATCCTGAGGTTCTTTAACTCGCATTACAGCCATGAGAAGGCTATTCTGGAACTATGCTTCTGCAGAAGGCCTTCTAAATTCTAACCAAAATTTGTTCATGGCCAGTTTGTTTCTATTCGATTTTATGCCAGCATCGTCCCTTAGATTAAATATTTCTTATTCCTCTCCCTTGTTTATCCCCAGAGTGTTTCTAGAGAGTGAGTGTATTCCCTCTCAGCTTTTGTTTTGCTAGGCTAAACAAGGCAAGCTCTGTTGACAGATGGTTGGCCAGAACCCAGCCAGGCGAAGCTGACACACCAGCTTCAGAAAGCCGGAAGCGATCACTCTTTGGAGGCTACCTCCAGAATCTAATGCAACCCATCAGAGATCTGAGAGCAAATAAACATTCTCTTGGGCTGTCGCTGTCTCACTTCTTCCCATTCCCCAACTACTAATACTCTCTGAACTAATTTACTATTTATTTTTTTTAATAGTTGTCAGTCAGAAGCTCAAATCCTTTTATGGACATGGGAATCGTAATTGTAGCCTGAGTTGACATAACTGTACTACTTTTGATCTAACTAATTTGTACACCAAAACAAATGAAGAAATGAAGAATATGAAGAGAGACAGTAAAAAGCCATCATGGATCCTGAGTTCTTATTTTACAATTTGAGATGTGATAAAGTCCTTGCTATCAGTGTTGCTGCTTTTTCTATTCAAAATAAGCTATCCCATACACGTATGAAGCAGTCATACTGGCAGCTGATGTGTGTATGTATTTTCCCCTGAGCCTGAAAAAGAGCTCTTTGAATACTTGTTGAAAACTAGAAGTGGATAGAAATAATGGATAAAATCTGGATAATCCTCCCTCTGCCTCCTATTTCTTTAATACAGACCTGACAACAACAATTAATTTCTCCTTTCAAGCCACAAATACCATGGCCAAAATTCAAACTAAGGTGCTTATGTTCTGTCAATATAGAAAAGGAATTGCTTGTTTCTGATTTTAAGTTGGTCTCCTTCCCCATCTTAAAAATATTTTGCAGCCATGAAGTGGCTGCTTACCAACAGTGCTGGCTGCTTGTCAACATGGGTGAGGTAATCCTTACATATAATGCTAAATCTTAGCAACTGACTAATCTCCAAACTGTAAAAATGAATAGATTGGGCTTTTGAAATAATCTCTGAAATCATGTTCCTTTAAATCTTATATGGGAAAAAGCATGAGTTCTGCTACCTACGGATAGTGCTATGACTAAAAAATCTGGTCAAGATCTGTCCCATGTCCAGATTTTGCTTTTAAAGCAGGCATATCTAAAAGAAGTGTTTATCAGGACCTGGCTATGTATTTCTCTCCAACTCTTTTGTTGCCAGTTCCTCCCATCCTTTTTTTCTCCTTCCTCCCCACTCACTCTCACAATTCCTTCCCTCCTTCCTATTCTCTTTCTATCACCCAGGTTTCCTTATTTTATCGTGCATTGTGGGATGATTTCTGCTGCTCAAATATTTACATATTTGAATGAATCAGGGGCATAATTTTCAGTACTAAAATAAGTTTAGTAAAACATTTTCTTGATTTATTAGGATATATATACACTCATTACTTTATACTAAAATTTTCTATAGTAGGTTTATCAAAGTTGTTATTTTTCATCATAATTTCTCCTTACTTCTTATTATTTTTCTTTATTTTCTTGTTAAAACTGTATTTGAAGGAATTAGAAAAATATGAGAATTAAGAACATACATTCCGTTCAGCACTATGACATTTTACTTATGTTAGTCATTTTCTCATATTTCATCCTTCATATGAGTGAACGTGATTAAAATCTTCATCAGGAACTGAAGTTTTGTTGGCTGTGGATAGTCTTTTGCCTTTTCAACACTATCGTAATATGAATATTAGTTTTACACATGACACTGCCCTCAACAAAGAATGTTGCTGCACAGAAGAAGAATGTTTACCTTCCACAGAGATTTGCTAACTGGGTTTTTGCAGCCATGATGTTAAGGATAGCAGCAAAAACTGGACCCAAATACATACTATTTTCAATACCTTAGTAAACATCCTTAATACTATCAATTTAAATGCTGACCTTTTCATCATATTTACAGGTATTCAAACAGCAGGTTTTGGCTGTGGAGATTTCAGTATCTGAAAGTGTAATTTTGAAATAAAAGTCAATTTTACTTGGACAGTTACTGAGCAGTGAAGACCTGCAAAATCATAGAATCATAGAATCATTTGGGTTGGAAAAAAGCTTTAAGATCATCCAGTCCAACCATTAACATAACACTGCTGAGTCCACTACTAAACCATGTCTCTAAGAAATACATCTACATATCTAACCAGTTCACTTTGAAAGCTGGAATTCTTTAAAGTATAACATGGCATTATCATATGCATAAGACATTAATTAAAACATCTCTGCTTGAAATGCCTCAAATCTTCAGTATATATGTGAGTCTAGGGGCAGGGACTTGGTAGAAGTGCAGGAGAGGCAGTTGCTACCTGTGGAAAGAAAGAGGAAAAAGATGGAAGAGTAGAAGACAGAATACCCCAATCAAACAACTTGGAATAAACACCTTCAGAGCAGTGATAATGAATGGCCTGAATTGAGTGCATCAAGAAACTGGGGCTTGACAGACATGAAAAGAAATCCATCAAATGTAACAGCGATGTTAATCTGCCTGTATACTGGTTGGCACAGATGGCAAGTGACTCAGAATGATTCCTTCCATACAGGTATTCATAATGCCACCACACACCTACTATTCCTTCTTTAATGTTTCTCTTTGCCTGACTGGATTTCCCTATGTTGTACTCTGCCTTCCTGCCATATGGTGCAATGAAATGTAATAGCTTCTACATAAAGTAGTATGCAAAGCGTTCCTTAATCAGCCAAAGGATCACACTGCAGCCTTCTCTTTGTGAGTATCCCTGTCAGCTTCTGGATGATCTTCTAATCTGACATCTGGATGTCAGATTTGGATGGTAATCTAATGTGATTTTTATTCTATTTACCTTGGCTGCAACAGGTAGTGCATAGTGACACTGTTTTTTCCCATTTGTATTTTGACTGCTTCCTTGGAAATATTTAGCTCTTAAAATGATACTTTTGCTCTGATTTTTTATTGTGGGTTGTTGCTACCAATATTTTTTCAATAATTATTAGGATCTCTTTCTTAATCTTGGTGCTTCACAATTACAAAGTTAACATTGTGCTAAAGTATTTCAGTGCTTAATATTTTCCATTGATGAGGTCTTAGAATTTTAGTGACCAATCTTTGATTATTACAGTTTCGATACAAACATGTTGCTTAAAAAACAAATTAAACTCCAAGAACATAATAGAGAAATGACTGATCAAATAGAACCATTTATATGATTTTTTTTTTGTATTTTCCTTGCTTCAAAATCTGTTGAGCATAGCTCTGTATGCTTCTACTACACAATTTTTCATACATATATTTGGTAGCAAAATAGCTTCCTGAAATGAGACAGTGAGACATGCTGTCACTGGGAGGAATATGCCATACAGACAAGGGCACTTTATAGTTATCCTTGAAGAACTAACTGCTAGAGGCAAAATTTCTTCCAGGAGCTTCCTGAAAGTGATGTAGCTCTGTTTTATAGTGTGTTAAGTGTTTTTGTATGCAAGAAGACAAGGTCCTATTCTTGTGCACTAAGCTGCCTCTTAAATCTGTCCGGGAACAAAACGGAATCATTGACAAAAAGACCTCACTTTCAAATTAATTCTGTCTAGTTTAAAGCCAATATTGAAACACACAAATCTGTTTCATCTATCAGAGCAGGGGAAAGGGAATATGGCTAGAGTAAAGGTGTACATGAGCAGAATGTTTCTGTGCTTTAGATAGTACTAAATTATTAAGCTTCATGCATCCCTGAAATGGGTTCCTGCTATTAGTTGAGGTAAAAAAGGTAAAATGACAAGGCTTCAGATTCTTTTTTTGAAACTTGCATTCATTATGTTTCAGCTTTACTATAACCATGGTTTGGCCATGTAGAAAAATATCCATTCCCTGTTTCAGTCATTCTGGAGACTGAGTGTTTTGTTCCTTCAGAAATGAATGTGAGGGATTTTTTCTGCTCTTTCTAGTTTAGAACTAATTATAAATAGTAATAGATTTTTTTTATAATTGATTTTGCTCTTCTATGCTGCCAGATTTTCCCTGTATCTCTGTATTGGGTTGGCTCAGCCGGATT
>NW_009722087.1:7294-22583 GCF_000703405.1 Apaloderma vittatum | reverse complement strand
AAAAATCACTAAATAGGACTGGGTTTTAGATAAACCCAGGACAATATGTCAGGGATGTACCAACAGAAATAACTTCCAATGTATTTGCCATGTTTGATAATAATGAATGGCATGCACTTCCACAGTAAAATCTCCTGTTGAGTCATTTGTTACCAGAAAAGATCAGCTATTTACCGGAAGCACACAGGGACAGAGGCATTTAGCAATTCAGAAGAAATGAAAAATAAAAAATTAATAAAGACAAGCACAGTTCTGAAACAGGATAAGAGGAAGGCAACTCATTAAATCCTGTACACAATAGATATAGTGCTGAGAGGGCCAAAATTTATTTCACTTCCCAATGTACGTATTGCACCTGAGCAAACAACAAACTATTTCAGCAGAAGACTCACTTGGCCAATATGGAAAAGCAGTTTCACATCCTGACTTTAAAAAGCTGTCAGGCATATAAGCCAAAAGCAAGAGAGGGGAAGTCACAGGCAGAGTTCAGTGGTTTGGCCTGAAATGATTAAACATGTGGCAGTTTTTAGTGAAGAGGAAATAGGAAGAGTTGGGTTATGACTACAAGGCACAATTCAACTCTGAATGAGCTTGTGCAGGTATGTAAAACAGCACAGCACCCATATGGAGTAAGTCCTGGACCAAGAAATAGACACATTGTACCACTGTTCATCTTCCTAAGGACAATAAATAGCCCAACCATACTGCTGTGGTTATTTGCATTATTGTCTAAACAGTGGCTTGGGTACTTTTTCAGTACTACCCAGAAGAGTCACAGATTACTGAGACAAACAGCAGAACGGGACATCTAATGTACAAGTGGATCCAAAATTACTTATTTCATCTTGCAGAACAACCTTTAAAGAAATATGTTTTCTTTCTCCCAAAATATCAGAGAAATAAATGCTAGAGAAGGAAACAGTTTATTGAAGGAAAAGAACAGAAGAACTAATATATATATTAGTTAATATATATATTAGTTATAATTCAGTTATGCATACATTTAAAGTCTAAATTACACATTTTCTAACCACTAGAAAAGCAAAATTACAGAACAGGGACCTGTCAGCTGCAATGGGATGAAGAAAAATTGTCCTGTTTTCAAGATGGTACTTCCTGCCTTCCAAAGGAAATTGTGTGATACAGCTGCCTGCAATAGCAGCAGACTGAATTACATGATCCAAGAGATTCCTTCTTGTAGTGTGTGATTCATGACTTAGGCTGTCCAAAAGCAATAGTATTCCAGGATTTTTGTCTCCTGGTTAACACCTTTGTATCTCAGATTTTGTATTTGAGGACTGTTAGAAGAGCAAACCAGTAACTCCAGCAAAGAGTTACCACATGATGAATTTCATCATGCCATGCCTCCAACCAAAACAGGACAGGTGCATGCTAAATGTTCATACTGAACAGGCTAACAGAATTTGGTAATACATAACGTATTACACTATGTAACATCATGTAGCTGAGGCACTACTGTAGTATAATTACGTATTTGTGTTAAGACTTATCCAAAGACTTGTGCATCAAACCAACAAGCTAATGTAACTTGTAAACTTTTGACCCTTGTTAAAGATAAGATGCATTAGAATTGTTACTGAGGGAGGCAGCTGGGTAAGGTCTGGCAAACTTCACCACTACAAACATCACAAGCAAAGCAATAAGGGAGCCTCACCTACTCTTTTTAAACCACAGAAATAAGGTATTAAATACTACTTACACCACGTTCAAAGCACACTAAGACCAGCTGGGTTTAGATCAGTTCTCCAGAGGTCAAAACTAAAAGAAATATTTATAATCAATTAGAAAAAGCAAGCCTATGCTGTGCTAAATAGAGATGATGATAAGAAAAAAAGAAGTGTCATCAGGAAGCTAAAAGAAGCTAAGAAGTTCCAAACTTCTCTAAGAAGTTATTCTTCCCTCTCTATCACCTGTATTATTGTTGAGGGTTAGGGCTCAAACCAGAGCAAGTATTTTCCACAACAGCCATCATTAGCTACCCCTGAAGAGAAGCAAATATAAAATAAGAATTTGTATATGGGATGAAGATGTTTAGAGAAATCAGGGCCAAAGTGTCCCACATCAGTGAGAGCTAATCAAGTCAGGGGAATGATTGATAATGGTAAAATAAAATTAAGATAAACAAAACAATAAATCATCTTAGGAAAAATATACCCATCACAGGCTTTATAGAAAATTGGAACGTTAGTCTAGACAGGATCTTGGGCATCACTGTAAACAGCTCAAAGGAGATCTCTGCATCTGAAGGGAAGAAAAATGGCAAGGTGCCAGCAAACACAAGGACTAGGACATCAGGTAGGTGATAGATTAGTAGAATTGTCCAACCCAACAATCTAATGATGAATGTCATAATACCATCAATTAAATCAACAATAAGACTGCCTGAAGAGCCAGGCATTGATATTCCCTGTAGCTCAATAGAATATTGCAGAACTATGGCTAGTTCAGAAAAAAAAGTAATGAAAATGAAAGAAGAACAGGGATTGCCTACCTTTAAAAGGACAAATATGTACGATAATAAATATTTCCCTTATACGGTCTGACCGTTTTATAACATGTAATACAAGGGACCTTCCATAAAGTTAAAGAGCGTTAAATTTAAAATAAAATCAGAGAGTACTTACTAAACTGTGGAAGTCCTTGCTTCATGATGTCACCAAAGTCAAGAAATGAATGAGGTTTTAAAAGGGCCTGGATAATTATATGTTTAACAAGATTATTCAGAGCAGCTGTAATTAAAACCAACATTTTTTGGAAGGGATTTGAAACCACATATTTTAGGATTAAAGCCAGTCTCTCACTAGGAGAGATCAGGATAAATTGTAATGTTGGAGACGGGGAAAAAGGGTGTTCTCTTACTTACTTACTGTCCTCATTGAGTAGGTACCAGCTACTCTCAGGATGAGGACACTGGTCTAAACAGGCAATTTCTAGACTAGGGAGTTTTTGGCGAAGCATGGGATGTGTGTAGCTCTGGGAGCCTATCTATTCTGGTCTGTATGTATTGCAGGTAGACTTGGAGACCTGGATGAAAAGAGAGCTCTCAGTGTACTATGTGCCCAATGTAGGTGCAGGACAAATAATAGCACTGTCACTTTAGAAAGACAACGTTAGGAAACTGAGCATTTTTACTGCTCCTATTTGCCAAGGGACACAGAAGTCAAGAGACAGATGAAGTAATAGACTTGAGGACACAAACTGAGTTTGTGGATGAAGTGAGAACCATGCTGGTCATCCTGATTCCAGTCCAGAATCTTGACTCCGAGCCAAGCTCTCCTCACATTCTCCCAAACTTCAGTTTATTATAAAACAATTTCCTCTTTCTCATGTTTTTTTTTTTTTCCCTTTTTGAGATCCCAAACAAATCTCTGCCTTCCACAGAAAAGAGAAGGGGTGGAGGCTCTGGGATCAAGCTTGCCTCAGATTATGGGACAATGTAGAGATCCAGTGGTCCCATTTGCTTTCTAGAAGAGTATGCATGAGAAATAAGCTCTAATGGGTAAGGCAGCAAGTGCCGTGGGACTAAGTTGCGCTGAAGACTATGACTTTGTATTTCAATTACGATCAACACCTCTTCTAAAGTTTAAATTGTGCAATCTCAGAAGGATTTTCCTCCCTGCCACCATCACTTACAACATTACACAATTCACGCACAGTCTTAAGAAAAAGCTACTTTCTTTCTAATACCTATCAGACTGTATATACTTTATCTGCATTTTGGCATATAAACCAACATCTGCACCAAATCAAACATGTCATACTTTCAGCTGGGAGTTAACTGTTCTTTCTTATTTTCTTCAACCTTTTACACCTTGTGACTGGCACTGTGCTTTTCAGCGTTTGAAATCCGGGCCTGTCTCCAGCTGAATTCACCTGCTTTAAATTTTCTGAGCCCTAATAAAAAAAGGCCTGCAGACACGTTTGCTCCAAGTGTGCAACCATTTAGGGGTGGTAATGAGTTGGACTGCAGCCTGGTACCTGGCAGACCTTCCCACTTCATGACTCACTGTTAATTAAAACCACACTCTTTGCTTATTCCTGAGATAGTGTTACTTACAAATAATTGAGAGTCTCTCACTGCCTTATAACCTCCTCCCCTGGTTCTGTTATGCAGAATACACTTTTCTGCTGGAGATCTGTTTTCCCTTAGAGTTGGATACAGGATAATGAAGAAAGACATCCATTTTTTAATGAATCCATGTTGTCCTTACTTTGGATTCTGATATTTTTTCTAATTTTGAATTGCATCTCAACCCACAAGCAATCTGATCTATTGTACCCTACAGTTGGTTTCTGGAGGCTACTGCCATGACAAAGTACCACACACAACTGAGTATCACAAACCACTATTCAACTCCAGGCATTTGTTTCAGCACGCCCATATAACAACTGAAATGTGGTGGATTCACACGGAGCTTTGAAAAGGTGACTTTCACAAGTATTAAAGCAATTATTGAGTAAGTTTTCTTATACAGAAATTTTGGAAGGAGTAGACAGAATCTTTCTGTTTTAATTAGGCCTATTTACATAGTATTTCACTTTCATCCAAAGCAAAGAAGTCTTAGCATTGCTCAATGTAAATAATTTCATGCAAAAAGGTAAAGCTGCAAGATAAATTCCCTGCTTTTCCCTGGAAGTCAAAGTGCTGATTTCTTGATTTATAGAGCCATCTGTGCCTAGGCATCTAGCAATCTGAAGTCACCTCTCCTATGGTTCTGTTGAGTCTGTTCGAATCAGCTGATGCTTTCTTAACAAAATCTCACACCACAAAACTCTGACGACTGCTGACTCTTGGCAAAAGCTCTTCAACTCTGGAAATGGCTACAGGAATGGTCTAACAAACCCAGGGCTATTTCCCCTGGAGGCACGGTACCAAGCTCAACACTTTTCCTGAAGCGTTTGTTTGTAGGGCAGTTATTGCTGCAACTCATTTCGTGTTTTCTGATTCAATGGAGTTTGCAGGAAGTTGTATCAACACACAGCCCCAGCATCAGTCAGCTAATGCAGAATTCAAAGCACCGATCACTTAGTTCTCCCTTTTCCAGTGTACTCTACTAAGGAAAATTTGAAAATTATCATGTGAAACCCAAACAGTTTGGACTCATTTTAGATCTTGCCAATATTCTCCCACATTCAGACACTCAGCTGCATGCTCTGCATATGCATTAGGTTCCTTACAGTCAGTCCTGCCAAGTACATACTCCTAGCAGATTCAGTTGCTTCTGCAGCCTCCTCCTAACTAGCAGAAATGATTCCAGGATGTTATGTGCAGACACCTAGAAAGAGAAAGTTGAAGTTTGGAAAAATGTGTTTAATAGGTATTTCATTTTCCACTCTCCATTTCACTCCGTCTTTAAGAAAAAGAAGCAGGTTATTCTGACGCAGATTTATCGTTTCAGAAATGAAGATCAGAATTCCTTAAAGCACTGGGGATCACCTCACATGACAGTTACTATTATCCCTTTTCTAAAAAAAAAATGCCTGTGACAGAGTTTTAGGTGTCATTAAATCTAAACACAGCTGCTGTGTTCATGAAATATTCTGTAATACATACAGTTTACAGTACATAAATAATATTTGCTGGGTTTTGATGTGAAGAAGTAAAATATATTTACACAGATCTCTACTTGCCCAGTATCAATATTTCTCTGCAGTCAAAGTTTTCTCCTTCTTCTTCCCTATGCTCTTCCTTTGTGGAATATTCTGGCCCATTTAGTTGCACAGGTGGGTTGCCTTGAGGTAGCCAACCTAGGACCAACCCAATGTAAAGCTACACTCTGTGTTAAATAACCAGTGCTTTTTAGCTCAGCTTTTTTTTCTTGCATTCCAGGCAAATGACTATTGAGCTGTGCCTGGAAGCCAGCATTCATCCTCTCCAGGAGACCAAGCTGCCTTTGATCCAGTCTCCAGGCTCAGGCTCACCTCTGAACCAAACAAAAAGTGAATATCGTCATCTAGATTCAGAAGAACCTAATTATGCCTTTTTGTTTTTCTTCTGAGCTTCTGCCATCAGATTACTCCTGGTTTATGTACACGCATGCTTTCTTTCCAGGAGGTCAAAGGTTTCAAAGAAGTGAACACAAAATGTGTTAATTAGCGGCAATTCTTAATACTTCAAACATCTGCCCTTATGGGTAGAAGCCCAGATTCCAGCCTGCTGCTAAATCTATTTTCCGCAGTTCCAATGATAAAGCTGATTTAAAGCTGATAAAACCAGCTTCCAGGAGACACAGCAAAACCTTGGATACACTCAGCAGACCGAAGCCTACAGATTCTCCAATCGCCAGAAGAGCCCATAAGAATTAAAACTACAACCAAGCATAAAGCACAGTTCTGATACTTACCTCTCATGTGCTAGAAACTCAACCAGCTTCTGGCTAAACCACAATCCAGACAACATGACAACACATAGAGAAGGGTTTGTTTTTTTTTTCCTCTCAATAGTGGCACCAAAATGGCTAGCTGATCCCCTGAAACACTTCACCTACTTCAAAGTCCAATTTCTATTTGAAATGAGCAAGCTGCAACTGTCTCAGTTCTAAAAACAGAGTTTTGAGAGGAAAGAAAAAAACATGAAATCCACCCATCCATAAAAGAAGACAAAAAATGAGACTCAAGGCGTGCCAGACAGCCTGATAAAAAAGTAGGAATTTCTCTGCACCCTGGGCTAAATTCCCACTCTGGCTTTTTATAGTATAAAATTGTTTCTCTCTTTCTGTAGATTTTTCTGTATTCAATACCTCTGCCATTCTTCTTCCCAGTGGTAAAATACACAGCAAACACATCAACACTCCACCAAATTATCCTCAAGCTCAGTCAGTATGACCACAGTTTCAGAAAACTCCTTCCATCAATGTAGTTTGGAAATATGGACATTGTCTAAAAAAACTGAGCACTGTATGTAGCAAATAACCTTGTCAGACTTAACCAGTAGCTCTGGTGAAGAAACAATTTGTGACTGTCATGATCATTTCTTAACTCAAAAGGGTTTGAAACATTCCATAGATTATCTATCACTTGTCATGTTCCGCTTTGTTTTCTCAAGATAGTAACAACTGTAGCTTTTCCACTTTAAAAACAATTGTTTAGTTCCCTGAAAGTAAGTTCACTTCTTAACATACCCATACCTCACGAAACCATTTCAGAACACATTAATGCCAAATCTCACTATTAGCTAAAAGTCATGTAGATAGAAATGTGTATTTGATACCATTTCCTCATTTTCAAACTGCATGTTGCATTGTGCTGCATCCTCCGTTACTGGCTTCTGAAACATGTTGCGGCAGATGAGCCATATTGTCAGACTAGCAATGAACATCCCAATATCTGGTACAAATAGTCTGATCACGTTGCCAGCATCTGCTCCTTTCACACTGTATGGGATGAAAAAAAAACACAAAAAAACAAAGAAACATTTGTTACTTCTAATGACATTTTCAACTGGAACAGAAAGTTAGCTCAAGGCAAAGAAAAAAACACCCCAAAACCCAGTAATAAGAAAGCTTAAAAATAGGAGTAACATGAGGATGATCAAGGAACTCTAGACAGAAAGATATTTTTACCCTCCAGAAGTAGAGAGTAAGTGATTATTCACTGGGAGATCACATACTCCTCTTTTAGTGACTTTGCATTTTGATTAACCCAATTCTGAATCCAATTTGTGGAGACTAACACAGTAATGACCTTAAAATTCAACAAGAAATATTTCAGCTGTGTTCCTAGAAGATCTATGTGTATAAATCACAGTCCCTTTACCAGCATTCTTTGCAAAGACAACGGCATCCAGCTCCACCATGAAGTTTGAGCAAAGAAAAGATAGCATTCATGTCACCCAGAAGTGTGCCTTAGCCATTCCTGCCACATAGAGGAATAACCAGAAAGTCTGTATTATTTTAATATGGTTCATTATGTTAACTGTTTACATGCTTTATCCAACCAGACCTTTTAAATACCTTTTTGGGTATTTAAGTACTAATATTTAAGTACAGATATTTAAGTATGAAATAAAGTATTATGTCCTCACCAAGAAAACCTTTCTTCTCCTATGAAAGATTTGTAAGGCTAGATTAATTTTATGCAGAAAGAAAATGGGCACTGTTTAATTGCAAACATGATTCTATGATTCTATGACTGTGCAATTTAATTTTTTAGGCTGGGAAATAGGACTTTTTGGGTTTGTACACCCGGTCTGAATCAGTGTCATTGTTAAAATGGAGAGTTTGGATTCAGTTTTAGCAGCACAATGAACAGTTAATTAAGCTGCTGCATGGATTTATTGAACTTTTAACTATTAAAAAGAGGACATAATTGTATTTATTTCAAAGTGCACAGCACATACCTGCTGATCTTGAAGCTAATACATTTTAAACATGCAGCTCCAATTTTAATATTATTTATACTTTTTATAGGTCTTTATGTCCATAATCTGTTCTGAAGACAGCAAGGCATCTGTATCACTCTTTGGGCGAAGGTGAGTGCACTAGACTAACTCTTCATAGCATGACCTGGTGGAAAACCTTGATAGGTTGTTTTATAGATGCAAATGAAGAGATCACCTCTGGCCTTTCTTTATGGTAACACTAGCAGAGCTGAAGCCTAAAAAAAGTCTGTTTGTGCAACTGCTGTGATTAACTGCAGATCTAGAGTATCTAAAAGTCTCTGACATGATAACGATACAACCATTGTCAGGAATTTTGTTGGCCTGCTCTTATGTCCAAGATCCAACCCCACAGTTCCATGACTGCCACTGACCCAGCTTTTCCACTGCCATAGATCTTGCAAAATAACACATGCCCAAAGTGGGAATAAGGTAAGTGACCAGAAAGCTAGCTTTAATGTCTATTTCAACAAGTACAAATGAGTGTACCATGGGAAACAGTGAGCAATGTGTAGGTCTGTGTGATACTGTTCTGTAGCAGAGTTATGAAATGGACCCAGAACGACTACTGAATTAACTTAGAAAAGGAGAGGGAAAATTCAACTCTAGTTCTTCCTCCTCCCATGCTCTGACTTAGACACAGAAGAATCGGACAAGGTGCTGCCTTAGAAAAACAGCTTAAGATTTGTAACTGCAGCTTCTTGTAAAAGGAAAAGGAAGAGAGTGCAACCAAGTAGCCAGAAAACTTCCTCCTCTGATGCTCTTTGCTGTTAGGGATTAACCCTGAATGCTCATACACTATATGGCAGCTTGAAAATGTTTTGCTAATGACCTTGAGCTTTACTGAAGCAGAGAAAAAAAAGTAAGGCTTGTAAAAGACTTGTAAAAGAGTTAGATGGCAAAGTCCTTGCTGGATTGCTTGCATGTTTCTTGTGCTGCTGCTTCAAGAAGAGCATGCTGTGGAGCTGACTGCCATATGACAGCAGAGCTGATCTGTTTAACATTACAGAAAACAGAGGCTTGGCATGTGTCAGTGCATTTTACAGAACCATCGCTCTTGCTGTCACTGAAGATTAGGTAGTCAAGGCACTGAGTCCGCACTTTCTCCTTTGGCAGAAAACGGCAAAAAGTACATTTAATGAACCTAATTCCCAACAACAGTGTACCCAGGATTCACAATAACTATAATGAATTAGTTTCACTCAGTCTGATCCTTATGCTGAAACCTGCTTGTTAAAGCTATTTTACTAAATAAGAGGTAACAAAATCTGAATTAAATTTTTTGGACCAGTTTAAAAACAAAACAAACCAACAACAAATCCTGTGTTAGTGTAAGAATGGTATAAATTTGCTAGGCTCATATCGAAAAATGGATCAGATTACCTCTGTGTAATACTTTGGTAGGTGAGCTTTTTCTGTACCTAGGTATGGAGTCCCATCTAAAATTAATTTTGTGTCACTTCTGAACTTAAAGCATGAGTCCACCAGATTCAACCACTCACACCCAAACAAATTAGAAGGTGGTAGCCTTTAAATACCAGCGCTTCTTTGTCGCACCAGGTTCTCCTTCCTCACATTGTACTCCTGTGGTGCCACACTGGGTCTTCCTTCACTTATCCCACTCCCCAGAACAAGGAGAGAACCCTGCAGAAGCACTGCCTCTGTCGCAGCTCACATTTCTTTCCACTAACCTAAACCAAGTGCTTCTGATCTTTCAAAATAAATCACTTAGCATGTTGCCGGGAAAGATGTAACATACAGTTCAGGGTAGCAATAGAGAGCCTGAACAGTGATACTTAACCATAGAGCAGGGAAAAACTCTGCACTTGAATCGTTTATTCACCAAAACCGGTCACAAACTTATGTTGTCCCTGTCTCCCCATGAAAAGGAAAACAAATTGAGCTCAGTGTGATAGTTAAAAAGGAAATAAAAGGTCACTTGAAAATAAATAAACGTATATTCTTCTGTAAAGCAGAATAATAAACTGCTTCATTCGACCCTAAGCAATTTGCTCCCCAGTTTTTCACAGCTACAGCTAAAACAAAAATTAGCTATTCCCACGTTAGCTCTGGCAGTACAAAAAAGAACGGTACATACTGCATCATTTCACTAACATTTCTCACTTTATTTGCGCATTCACACATGGTCATATTTTGCATTTGATAACAGTCTATGCATTGTGCTCTTAGCTCCAAAAGAGGCTCTCTAATGAAAAAGTTAAAACAGAAGCACAGGAAACCTTTTCAGAGGATCTCCTAGGGAAACAGCTTTTTTTTTAACGCCTGCCAGAATCACAGTGTACCACGTATAGTCCTTGATTTACAGCTAGTTCAGCACCATTTATTCACCTAAACGAAATCATCTACTACAAGGCAACTTTAATTGTCTCTGACTGAAGCTTGTAACTCAGCTAGAAATATGTTCGGAAATGTAATTACAGTAAATAGCCACTTCAGAAAGATTTTTGCCCTCTTTTGTTCTTTCTTACAGGATACATAAGAAAACAGGACACTTCTCCCCCACCCAAAAAAAAGTTACGGTTTGAAAGGCACATTACCTTCCTCTTTATTTCAGGTTTACAGAATAAAACCAGAAAAGCAGTAAAACTATTAAAATTCAAATTGCAATGGCTTCACTAGAAAAAAAGTAAAATATATAGTAACACACGTGTAAAACAATATGAATAACAGAATGCTTCACATGTAGAATGAAAAACAATTGTCTTCAAACTCTAATTATCTAATATTTTGCTACAAACAAACAAAAAATAGAGAAAAACCCCACCAACGAGACTTTCTAAAAGCATCAGCAATATATCACAGTGTTAAGGTTCTGCAAACAATAAATCTAACAATGCCTCCAGATTAAAGCCCTCGAAAAAGCTTGATTTTATACTGAATACTGGGTAAACAAAGTATTTTAGATTTTTTTATTTTTTCTCTATCATCAAATTCTCAAAAACCCCTATTCACTGCATACTATACTGCCTTTTCTTTCCTCCCCTCAGGAGTTTTCTATAGCACCTGTTCACTTTCTAATTAACTGATTTAATAAAATTGTGATTAGGTAACACTGTATTAACAGTTTGCAGGTGATAAACTAAGGAAGACATGAATAGATAATACTTTTCATTCATTTTTTTGGTCACTGTGAGACATCAGATATTTCCAAGTGGATCTAATATTTCAGAGTCATTTATGCGTCACCATAGATGTTTACAGCACATCTGCAACTGGAATCACTTGGACTGGTGGCAAATCAGACCCAAGAATCAAACGCATGGCTCCCTGGAAACATGGCCTGGCAGCGCCACACAGGTGCTATGCGGAGCTGCGAGTGATTTATGCGTTCATCACTAGTGGCCTTTCCGTGATCCAAAAGCAGTGGAAGCTTTGAGCGCACCAAAGGCTAGCAATCAGATTGCCCTGGAGATGTGCTTGCTGGTCCTTGCTTCTGGAAGTGGGTCTTGGGAATGGCTGTTGCTGGAAAGAAGTTAAAGAGGTCCCTTGTCTTCTCTCGATTTGAACTAAGGATGAAATGCTGGCCTCTGCACTTACTCTGCTTGGAAACTCACACATAATTTATCTGGGTCTGAGGACTGTGGACCTGCTGTGAGCCACAACCAGCACTGCAGTGAACACAGGGTGCCCACAGCCTATGTTCATGCTGGCCTGACTTGTCCCTGCTGGTTCAAAGCACAAGTCAGATTTGATGTTGGTTCGCATGGAAACCTTGCTATGACCCTCAGGTGGGTAAAGTATGTGAGTTGCTGAGCATTAGTAGGTCTGCCTTCAGTCCTTTCCTTACCTCACACTTAGTCACAATTGAAAATAAATTATGTTACAAAAATAAAATATAAACTTAGTAATATTAATATCCACAGGGCTGTACATGATCACTCTTAACCCTGCATTACCTTACTGTGAGTATCCTCTGAGTTTATGCAGACCATGCTGTGTGCTTTACCCAAAAATACCTGAAGCTGCACTTTGAGAGAGAGAATTTTGGTCATACAAAGTGAAAGAGTTGGAGGAAGAGGCAAGCAAAAAATGCATAGAAAACTACCTGTAAAATATTTAGTGTGCACTCACGCATCCAACATACAAGTTCAAAGGGCTCCTGAAGTATTTGTAACATCTCAATCACTGCTTACAAACTACGTCTGCATGGATTCAAAAGCCAAAAGAACACTTCGCTTTCTTGGGAAAGATACCTTGCAGTGAAGAACATTTTCTGTATTGCAAAAGTGTTTAACCACATATTAACCAAACATTTGCTTTCCAAACACTGCTATGCAGAGAGACCAGCTATTTGAAACTAAATGCACATTGCCAAGTTTTTGGTGCCTCATTGCTTGCATAAAACATTCAACATTGAGAAATTATGGGTACGTGCAAAATGTAAAACATTGGTTTGGGACAATTTTTCTTTTTTAAAGCACCCAGTGTTTTCTGTTCATTGATCTTCAAAAAAAGGGCGAATTCCAGGTTACTCAGGGCAGCAAGCAGAAGACATAAAATTTAGCTGGGATTTAGCAGCTATCATGCAAAGCGCTCGGCTGTGCTACTGCCAGACTCATGACAGTACAACATCCAGCTTGTTTTGCCCATGTCCCTGCAGGTCCAAATGTAGAACAGGACGGACCCTGCAGAGTCAAGTGGAAGCCAGCAAACACCCCTCCACACCCACTGTGCTGTGCACGCCAGCCCCCACAGCACTGGGGAAATTACAAGCCCATCTGCAGCACAAATTATATCAGGTGAAAATGGGAATGTGATCCCCAACGGTGGCAGAGCCAAAGTGAGCAGTAGAGACCTGAGGACACCTCAGCTGTAGGTGCATTTTGGTCTGAAATCTTCAGAGATTTTCCTTTGTGAGTATGTACGCTTCTCAGTTACGCACTCATTGTATGGGGATTTGGCTAAAGCACTAATTCAGTGTTGTAATATAGAATCATAGAATGGCCTAGACTGGAAGGGACCTTAGAGATCATTTTTTAATCCAGCCTCCCTGTATTCATTGATCACTGCAAAGCATTCACAGTTAGATCTGTCCAAAATCCTCATAAATACTTGGTGACTGACAGCAAAGTGTCTACATAAAAGCATACAGATATCTATATGTTCCACAACATTCCTGCCTAAAAGAAAGTGCTGAAAAGACTGAAGCAGGCTGACATTCAGTGACTATTTCAAAACATATTTCTCCCTCGCTCTCCATCTTTCACTGGTTGGAGCATGAACAGATCATAATTTCAAGGTACTTTTTATTTCATTTTATAGCCAGTGCATAATATAATCACAGAAAGTAAAAGACTCATCTGATTTTCCAGTCAGATACAATTACAGCAAGCAACATTCTAAATTACTGCAATTTTATAAAGCTTGATTACCTGTAATACAGAGGAGAGACACACAGTCACTATGAAATGCCATGGTTTGAGCTGGAGTGCCCACTGCTCTTCAGTGAGTGCATGGGGAACCCCTTCAATCCACCTGGCCCATTCCTAATTCAAAACTATCCACATGCCGCATTTGCAGGGATGGGACTATTCACCAAGACCCTCAATTCTTCCATAGGAAACAGCTCCCAGTCTACCCTGCCTGCTCTGGATGTGCTCACCTGTTTCTTGCAGCATCAAGCAGGACAGGACATAAGGCATTGTGGGAAGCAGGCTCCAGCCATCAGGGGCCTGTGTGTAACATCTCCCCTCACCCGCCAGCTGATTTCCATTAAAACTGGCCAAAAAAATCCATCATGCTTTATCCTTGGCACACTGTTTTCAATTCAACAGCATCAAGATCCTAGAAAGAAATTCTTTGGTTTGAGGGTGGTGAGACTTTGGAATAAATTGTCCAGAGAAGTTGTGGCTGCCCTCTCCTTGGAGGTGTTCAACGCCAGGTTGCATGGAGCCTTGAGTAGCCTGATCTAGTTGAGAGTTGTCCTTGCCCATGACAGGGAGGTTGGACTAGATGATCTCTAAGGTCCCTTCCAATTTAGGCAATTCTATGACTCTAAGTCAAAAGAGAAGGGCAGTAGAAACCAGTGGCAAATTAAATGTCCCAATGCCCTGAGATGTCTGCTCTTATTTTTCTGTAAAACAGAGCATATGACAGAATTTCTGGGTGGCAAACATCCCATCTACATGCAGGAGGGGAGCGGACTAGTTCCCTGCACTGCTTGAGGCAGTCTGCTCAGTGGCTGGCACGTGTGGCCACCAGAGCACTCACTGAGGTGCGTGAGGAAACTATGGTAGCGTTTTGCCAGTGTGGGAGACTCTTATCTTGGCTGAGCATTGAAAAGGACAAGATTGCTCAAATTTGAATGGGGCAAAAAAAGAGCTGAAGTCCAGTACTCCCACTTTTGCCTGAAAGCTGGGTGCCCTTTGTCAGCACACTGCAGCAGGCTGGTCAGACCCTCTGCTTGGTACGTTAGTACTCCATCAGCCACAGGCTTCCTCGTGTTTCATGCACCAATTGCTATTTGGAGATCTCACATGATTTATTCATGAACAAAATCCAACAAAAACAAACTAAAACACAAAGCCAAACCGTTAAGCATGGGTCCTAGAGAGTTGTTGGATACTAATTTCAATGCTGATTGCTCTCCAGATTAAAACAAAGACTGGCTCACATGCTCCTGCTGGTGGGTTTACCACTGTGCTGCTCCCAGCTACCACCGTACTGCAGCAGTCTGGGCTGTGCCAAGAAAAACACTGACAACAGTCTCACAGCTCAAGTTCTCGAACAACGCAGGCCATAAAATAGCTTCTATCAGATGTTCTTTTCCTTTTAATCCCTAGGTTAAATGGCATGAGAAAAGTTAGCTGAAATTAATTTAGCTGGAAAAAAGTAAGTACCTGGGGTGGCAGGAAATGAACAACCTAAGAG
>NW_009722087.1:0-7267 GCF_000703405.1 Apaloderma vittatum | reverse complement strand
GAGATGACTTCTGAGAGGACCTTATGCCATTGCACAGATGACCAGATCAACATGACACAATGACATGCCTCAGAGGCATGAAAGTTCTACCTGGAAATTATACAATTGTCCAAGCACAGAGACAGTTTCTCTTCACTTGCAGTTAGCAAGGAGAACATATCTAAGGTATAAAGTCTAACACTTAGTAACTGTGAAGCCTCAGTTAGAGATTGCTCTGCCATCACTACCCTCTTTCAACTTCATGATACTCCTTCACTTGTCAGAGAGTCTATTACTTTGTAGGTACTTAAGGAACATGACCGTTTTTTTTTTTGCAAAGTACCTGAACTACTGTAGCATAGAGTTAGAAATGCAGCAGAATAATAACCAGTCAGTCTTCAGCTTTTGGTTTCAGTGTGGTAGAAGTAGATATTTTCTCATTAAGTTATTAAAAATATCCCTATTCAAGTTTAAACTTTGTTCCCCTGTAATGTCATTGGGTTGCTGACTATACATGTGCTGCAGTTGTTAGGGGAAAGTAAATTTATTTATTTATTTGATTTACATCCCTGTGCCTCACAATTTCTTATTTGTTGCCCTAGTTTTATCTAATGCCCACCTGTGAACACTATTAAGTACTTTTAGTTTTGTTTTTTGTAATCACTGGTGTCTCATAAAAAAGAGTAAAAGCTGTTACTATGGGGTGTGGGAATTCTCCTGACATAAATATACAGCCAGTATAACACTCTTGTTCAGGGGACTGGCAAAGAAGTATCAGGATGAAAAGATGAGTACTGTGTCCCACTAATATTTGCTAGATTGAATGACCCCCTTTCACAGCTCTCTTTTTCTGAAACCTGTTTCCTACTGCAATGGAGTAGAATGATTCAGTTGGAAAGTCCCTAAAATGATCATCTAGTCCAATTGCACGACCAAGTTAAAGCATGTTACTGAGGCTATTGTCCAAATGCCTCTTAAACACTGTCAGATTTATGGCATTGACCACATCTCCAGGAAGCCTGTTCCAGTGCTTGACCACCATCTTCCTTTCACAGAGTGCAATACTGCCTACAAGAATCCAGTTTTGACCTATTGGTTTTCATACTTCTTGCTGAACACGCTAATTAACTTTCTGCTCTCTAACACTGTCCTCAAATGGTCATGTTATTATAGAATCATAGAATGTCATAGGTTAGATCTAATCCAACCTCCCTATCACGGGCAGGGATGCTCTTAATTAGACCGAATTCCTCATCCAACCTGGCCATGAATATCTCCAGGGATGGGGCATCCAATACCTCTCTGGGCAATCTGTTCCAAAGTCTTGCCACTCTCGTACTGAAGAATTTATTCCTAAGATCCAACCTAAACCTATTCTCCTTCAATTTAAATCCATTTCCCCTTGTCCTATGGCTGGACGCTCCTGTAAAAAGTCCCTCTCTAGCCTTCCTGTAGGATCCCTTCAGGAACCGGAAGGCAGTTATAAGGTCCCCCCAGAGTCTTCTCCAGGCTGAACAATCCCAGCTCCCTCACCCTGTCCTCATGGCAGAGGTGCTCCAGCCCTGGGTCATCTTTGTGGCCCTCCTCTGAACTCACTGCAACAGATCTGTATTCCTCTTACGGTGGGGACGCCAGAACTGGACGCAGTATTTGAGGTGGGGTCTCACAAGAGCAGAGTAAAGGGTAAGAATCACCTCTCTTGACCTGCCGGCCACACTGCTCTTAATGTATCCCAGGAAATGGTTGGCCTCTGGGCAGCACGAGTGCACTGCTTGCTCATGTTGAGCTTCTCATCTGTTAACACCCCCAAGTCCTTCTCTTCAGGGCTACTTTCAACCCACTCTGTACCCAGTTTATATTTGTGCCTGGGATTGGCCCGACCCAGGTGCAGGACTTTGACTTGTGAAGCTCATGCAGTTTGCACTGGCCCATTTTCAAGCCTGTTAAGGTCCCTCTGGACAGCATCTCTTCCCTCAAGTGAGTCCACGGCACCACACAGCTTGGTGTCATCAGCAAACTTGCTCAGGGTGCACTCGATGCCATTGTCCATGTCGCTGACAAAGATGTGGAACAGCACTGGACCCAGAACAGACTCCACTTGTCACTGGTCTCCACGTTGAGAGCCATTGACCACAACTCTTTGAGTGCGACATTGTAGCCAGTTCCTTATCCACCGAGTGGTCCAGCCATGAAGTCCATGTCTCTCCATTTTAGAGATAAGAACGTCATGTGGGACAGTGTCAAATGCCTTGCACAAGTCCAGGTAGATGACATCGGTAGTTCTTCTCATATCAACCACAGCTGTAACTTTTTCATAGAAGGTCATCAGATTAGTCAGGCACGATTTTCCCGTGGCGAAGCCATGTTGGGTGTTATTTTTCATGTGCCTTAGTACAGCTACCAGGAGGATCTGCTCCACGATTTTTCCTGGCACAGAGGTGAGTCTCAGTGGTCTATAGTTTCCTGGGTTTTCTTTGCTTCCCTTTTTAAAAATGGAGGTTATGTTTCCATTTTTCCAATCTGTTGGAAACTTCACCAGACTGCCACAGCTTCTCAGATATGATGGCTAGTGGCCTAATAGCTTTAGCCACCAGTTCCTTCAGGGTCCATGACTGCATCTCATCAGATCCCATGGACTCGTGCACCTTCAGGTGAGCTTGGAGGAGATGATCCATGAAAGTCAAACAGCTTTCCTGGGCTAACCAGCTTTTCCTGGGCTTTTAATATTCTATATTAAACTGAACGGGCAAGCAATGTTTTGTAAACATGCGTAAAATGAAAGCATGTGTCGTGAGAAGCTGCTAAGTTAGACCTTGTACCATCTCTAATGAAAGAGGAGTGAGAATGGCATAAAAAGCATCCCTGACTCCTTCTGTTGGAACTATACCAAAAATCAAAAACCATCAGTATTGCCAGAGTAAGGCACAGAGCAGAGACAGGACTGAAGGAGCAGCTGGAGTTGAGAGTCTGGTGTATGATTCTAATTTTGCAAAGGTACATGGCAGGATGTGTGTTATTTCTGACTCAAGAACTGCTCTGCAGAGGTCCTCTCCAAGCACCTTCCTCCACATTATAGATGTGAAGAAAGCTGATATACCAGGTAAAACAAAATCATAACGATGCTGTCTATGATTAACAAAGATGTATCTCAGCTCACATGGATTTCTAAAGCACTGTTTTCCCCTAGAATACCAGAAATAATGAAAAGAGACTGACTAGCAGGATGTTTCAGAGACTTCATTAAAAATTAATATAGAACTTTGTCTTTGAAGGTTTTATCGTCTCTTGGACAGCAAAGAGTAGAAGGATAAAGTTCTCTGCTCACTCATTTTGCCATGGAAAGAGAAAGTCAGATGATCAGCTGATAGTAATTATAAATTATTGGTCAAGATTAAAGATGGAAATGAAATATGGGGGCAGACTGATCTGATTTCTATCAGCACTGAACTAGAGCAGATGTGAGCATCAAGTCTTGCATCTCTTCTTTCCTCCCACACATCTTTTTCTCCTCTGAATGGTAGCCCATGAAGGGAAATCTTGGCTTCTTAGTGAGTTCCCATAATTCATCCAGATTTTACAATAACAGTACATATTCCTTTGCATTCTGACAGTGTGCAGAGGCCACATGAGTCCCCAGAGAACTGGGGCTGCTAACCTCCGATCCATTTTTCTCACCATATGCATATGGAAAGGAGTATTTACTGGCTGCCTGGAAGTCAGTACAGAACATTCACTCAAAGATAAGCAAAAACCCTATACTACAGAGCTCTCTTCCAAGGTTAGATTAATTTTTCAACACTAACGTTATCTTCTGAAAGAAAGAAACCTCTTTCATTTCCTCTATTTTTTTCTGATTAATTATTCACTCATTTACACTACTCTTTCACCTTAGTACACTACTTGCCCAGAGCATTTACTAATAATTTTTTTAAAAAATACTAAGTCCATTAAAATCATCTGTTCATTTTGCTAGTTTATTTTTTGCCTATTAAAAAGGCCTTCATGTACCTGATTTCCTCTCTCTTAGTTTTCTAGTCACTGAACATTTCCAGAGCTCTCAAAAAGAGAGTTATCTGGCCATGGGACTTGTGCACAGTGAGGTTGTTAGAACTAGTGTATCACTATGAACATGCCTTAGATACAGACCTAATTACATTTTTACTTTTAAAAAAATCCGTGTTTTTACTGAAAAAAGCTTTAATAGCTGTAAGAAAAATATTAAATGATTACTATTACGGAATCCACAAATGTGTTCTTTCACCTTTGAATTACATAAGGCTTTATTTTTATGTCACTTCACTGACTTCTTATCCTTGGGGTTTTTTTGCATTCATGTGCTTTATTCTCTTCCTTGACAAGTTTTTAATTTAAAAGTTACAGCTGATTTGACTGTTCATTCACAACAGCATCTGTCATAGCAATCAGTTCTTCAGTTGTGCAATCACTTGCCAATGTTGTGGGATTAGCAGGGGGTTGCAGTGTGATGGTAAACACATACAGACACTTAAACTACAGAAAGACAACAAATAAATAAAATGTAGTTTTTTACATGCTGAAGCAGAAGAAAGAAATTTTATGATGCTACTGTGACAGTGGGAAGGAAGAGGAGATGACAGACACAGAAGTAGATATGCTGGCATTTGCAGCAATATGGAACAAACATAAAAGCTGTATTACCACTGCCACCCTGCCTGCAGTTTACAGAATCAGGTATCTAACAGCCACTTGATGATAGCGCAGAAATCAGGCTAGCATAGTGGAAACAAGGTACCTTAAAACTATTCACTTTTTAAGACTGAGATATACTTAGACAATTAATGTTTCAAAAGTCTTTCACAGCTTCAGCATTACCTTGATAGTTTCCAAAGCCTTACTGGGGAACCTGTGTTTTCCTAAAGTTTCACCTTCTGCAGCCATATGACTGTGAGAGCTACCAACGTTTCCTTACAATGAATACACATACCCATTTTCAGCTCTCATCGCTGTGAAGAAAAGCTGTGAAATGCGAAAAACTTCATTCTTAAAGATTAAAACACAGGAGAAAAATAACACTAATTTTGAATCATTACACTTTGAAGCTATTCATTATTCTTTTTGGCATCCGATTTTTATTTATTTATTACTTTAACTTTGACAATAGCTGAAAAGCCATGAAAATAGTTCAGGGAGTGTTTCTTTTTATCTGCAAAAATAATCAATGTAGCAAGGAAAGGGAAAATTATTTTTTGCTTCTTGCTAAACAATATTACATAATAACCATACTTATCTTTGGTATTTTCATCTGAGTTTATCTAGTACTATATACCTCTCTACAGGTAGGAAGAAAGAAGGTGTATTGGAAAATATACATATTTTTCAAACAGGCCACAAGTAAGTGGCCAAGTTTTCAGAAATCATAGAAACTGACATTCTGTCTGGAAATTAAAATTTTCACTGGCACCAAAATTAGGATTTATATTTCCATGCTAAAAACCCAACACTACCCACCCCCAAACTAACTTCTGTATGTCAGGTCTATTCTTAATTTACCATGCAGAATTACAAAGTCACTATAATTAGAGATAAATCTAATGTACAAAATTTGAATTTCTGTTTTGATCCAAATTGCTCTAGTAGACTTATATTTAAGACTGGAAGCATGGGACAAGCCCATATCAATTCCTATTTTGTTCTGGGATATTAAGTTATTGCCTTTCCCAAAGACATCCACAGGGTTGGAAGCACTGGAAAGTAACTTTTTAAAAGTATTTGGCTAGTTTTAGAGAAACACTGTGATGTATGGAAGCAGCCTTCATCCATGCTGATAAATAAATAAGTCTCAGGTTTATTTGAAAGACTTCTTCAGGTAGAGTATATTTCAAAATTGAACTTTCTTAAAGAACAAAAGGTAAGACGTACAACAGCCACAATATGAAGCCATGTAAAAGGTCAACTCCCTAGGGTGTGGTTTAAGAAACAGCAACAACTATAAAGTTTCCATAGTGGTTAACTAGAAAAATTTTATACGAATTTCTCCACAGTAGTGTTTTCTATTTAAAATTTTATGCAAACATAAAGGAAGAATGCTTAATGTAGTAACATTGTTATTATATTAGGATCAGGCATATTAGTGATCACAGCTTTTTCAGAAAAAAAAGGGATCATTTTTATCCAAAAAACAAACAAACAAAAAAAGACCAAGGAAAATGATTAGTGGATCTTTGGCTTTTGAAATACTGCAGTAGCAATAGATTTCGGTCGCACGTTCATCTGGAAAATCAGAAGAATAGCGGTGATTCAGCTAAGTTCCTGGTACTTGTAACAGAAAGATTACACATAGAACATTGAAGAGTCATAAGGATTGTTCAGTTACAAACCCAACTCCTGAAGTGATCCAGGCACTTGAAATATGTTATTTTGATGCTCATAAACAGTTCAGAATGTTAAATTGTTTGAATTTTAATGTTCCTATAATTCAAGAGTCCCCTTCTTTAAAAGAGAATCTTCACAAACCTTTCGCCAAGCTCAGCAAATTGGCCAAAATAAGACTAGGATCAAGCAGTCTTGATATAACTTCAAATATCTTTAAGACAGAAATTCAGTGAGGAAGTAGGACCACTGGCAAATGTATACTGACACCACCGGTCCTATGTTAGACCTGAAGATAAATCCAATTTGATCCCTCAGGTCCAACATCCTTAATTTTTTTTTTTTTTTAAAAAGGAAGAAAATAAAAAAAGAGTAGAGAACATCCCTATTTATAAAGAATCTTGTAATTAGTAAAAAAGGATGTGTTTCTCATCTACGCAGAGTTGAACCTGAGGTTTATCACAAGCATGGCACACAATTAAGAGATTTGTTATCTGCAAGAACTCTGCCTCCAGGACATTTGCACACCAGGTCTTTCGGAAGAGGAAGCAGGACTGTCAACACTTCCTGAAAGCAAGTTGCTTCTTGACCTTTAGCCCATCCACGTAGAGGTTTAAAACACATTGATCACACATCTGTGCTTCAGTCATATAACAAATAATGTGATTTTCCTCTGGACTACTTGGTGTGATGTCCACCTTGGATTTTTAATATCTAAAAGAGAATTTAGAATTCTCTAAATTGTAGCAAACCGACCATAATCTCCAAAATCTAGTTTTATTTATGTCACTAACAATCAATTTTCTCCTTCATTCCATAATGTTTACCTTCATGAGATATACTGTCGACTTCTACTGAGTTCCTTGTATAATTAAGGACTGTGTTTAGGCATCTAGAAAATTCACATTGTGTCAGCAAGTTTGCTGATGACACGAAGCTG